>NC_037689.1:47880445-48040487 GCF_003255815.1 Theropithecus gelada
TGCATCGATGTTCATCAGGGATATTGGTCTAAAATTCTCTTTTTTTGTTGTGTCTCTGCCAGGCTTTGGTATCAGGATGATGTTGGCCTCATAAAATGAGTTAGGGAGGATTCCCTCTTTTTCTATTGATTGGAATAGTTTCAGAAGGAATGGTACATAAAGGGGATATCACCACCGACCCCACAGAAATACAAACTACCATCAGAGAATACTATAAACACCTCTATGCAAATAAACTGGAAAATCTAGAAGAAATGGATAATTTCCTGGACACTTATACTCTTCCAAGACTAAATCAGGAAGAAGTTGAATCCCTGAATAGACCAATAGCAGGCTCTGAAATTGAGGCAATAATTAATAGCCTACCAACCAAAAAAAGTCCAGGACCAGATGGATTCACAGCCGAATTCTACCAGAGGTACAAGGAGGAGCTGGTATCACACTTACATCTTAATACATATTCTACTAGACTTCTTTTTTTTTCCTGTGAATCTTGTTGTTATTATTGCTATGTAAAGGGTACATTCTTTTAAATTATGCTTCTATCTGTTTCTTGATTTATGTTGATGTTATAGCCAGGCAACTCACTAACATTTTCTTATTTATAATATTTGTTTGTAGAAACTCTAAGTAATAATAACCACTGTATAATGATATTTTCTCCCCATTCTGATAAACACACACACACGTGTTCAAACACACATTTAAATTTCTTTTCTGTTTCTGTTGCACTAAGATCTCCAGTCCAACAATGATTAGAAGCAGTGCTAATTGACATTCTTGTTTGTTTCTAAATTTTAAGAGGATGCTTCTAATTTTTCTTATTATAAGGGATGTCTGTTTAAGTTTTTTGGTTGATTCTGTTTATCAAGTTTAGAGGTTCATTTATATTATTAGTTTACTGGAATCAAAGATATGCTGAATTTTATGACATTATTTTTATGCCACTCTGAAGTACAGATATTGCTTTTCTCTTTTAATCATCTCTTGTTGAGAATGATCTTTACATATATCCTAATGTTAAACTATCCTTACAATCTTGAAATATACTCATTTTAGTCATAATATGTTACAATTATTTTATCCTGTACGTGGTATATGGTATGGTTTGCTAATATTTTGTTTGGGTTTTTTTGCCCCTATATTCATGAATTAGCTTCCCAAAATGAATTTTGGTGGGGATTAAATTAAAGCAGCAAATTAATATATGAACAATAGAGTACAATATTCTATCTTCCCATTGATTAATAAATCTACTTTTTTGTCTATCAGCAAAGTTTTATTTATGTTATTCAAAGTTTTTCTCTATTAGGTCACACTTTTTTTGTTACTTTCAAAGGAATCTGTATTTTTTTGTATAATTTATTGATTACTGAAATTAAACTAGATATCTATTGAATTTCCCAAATACTACAAAGCTATAGTAACCAAAACAGCATGATATTGGCATAAAAACAGACACAGAGACCAATGGAATAAAATAAAGAACACAGAAATAAATCCATGCAGTTACAGCCAATTCATTTTCAACAAATGTGCCAAGAACATAAATTAGAGAAAGGACATTCTCTTTAATAAATGGTGCTGGGAAAACTGGATATCTATATGCAGAAGAATGAAACTCGTTCCGTCTTACAGCATATAAAACATCAATTCAAAATAGATTGAAGACTTAAATGTAAGGCTGGAAACTATGAAACTACTAATAGAAAACACTAGAAAATGCTCTATGACATTGGTCTGAGCAAAGATTTTTTTTGGCTAAGACCGCAAAAGCACAGGCAACAAAAGCAAACATAAATATAAGCAAGAGGGCTTATATAAAGTTAAAAAGCTTCTTCATAGCAAAGGAAACAATCAACAAAGTGAAGAAACAACCTGCAAATGGGAGAAAATATTTGCAACTATATAACTAACAAGGGATTAATATCCAAAATATATAAGGAACTCAAACCACTCATTAGCAAAAAATAATCTGATGAAAAAAATGGACCAAAGTTGTTTTTTGTTGTTTTTGTTTTTTCCAAAATGGTGGATTAGAGGCATTGCTAGTATACCTCTCCCACTTGGAAGGACAAAATAGTGTGTAGAATTTCACATTGTAAACTTTTTTTCAAGAAGCGACATGGTAACTGAACAGAAAAACCGAAGGAATCTAAGGACACTTTGAATAAGGCAGAAAGCTGCAGTCTACACTGTGAGTCAGGCGAAGGGCTGTGAGTCCCCAGTGGTAAGCCCCATAGTTCCCATGCACGTGGGGAGACTTTGCCTCGGGCATACACACTCCCACCAGGGACCCTGAAGGGGAAGGCCCTAACACCAACCAGTGAAGGAACTGACTTGGGGGAGGTCATGGAATATAAAAGTAGGAGCAGTGGCCGGAAGACCCTTGTACGTACTCCCAGATCCCACCATGGATCAAAGGAAGCCAGCCATTCCTTACTGTTCCTCACAGGGGACTCTGCAGAGGACAGCCAAAAAGTTCAGGCAGTGGTTGCAGGTTGCAAGAAGCTCCCAATGGGGTTTCACAATACAACTTCAGGTGGGGACGAGCTCCTTTGGCCAAGGCCGGGGCAGAGAAGAGTGAAAAGCAGCCTGTGAGTGCTGGAGTCACGTGTACAGGAGTCATGAGTGCTGAAACTGGGCGCAGGGCTTTGCAGCTATAGGGAGAGGTGTGGCCTGAAAGCCTTGGTTGCAATCTCCTAGGGGAAAGCTTATGACTCCAGGCAGTGGCAAGTTCTGATTACAGGCTGACTGGAGCTTAGCTCACTGTTGCCAGTGGAACACTGTGGGAGTGGATCCTTCTTGCCACGTGCATGGGAACTATGGAACTTACCACTGCCTGCTACTCCCTACTCCCTGCACAAACTCTTCTGTGCAGCAGAGGTGGCAATGCTCCTCTCTGGAACATCAACCCAGTGGCCTGAGACCCACTCCTGTGCAAACACACCCAACCCAGGCCCCACCTGGCTTTGTCCCGCCACCGCCCTGGTAGCTTAACACAAAGGACAGAACTGACAATCTCTTGGGAGCTACATGGCCCTGCCCATTGCCTGAGAAACCAGAGTACACCTCTCCCCCTTGAAACATAAGGCAAGCAAACATCCCACTGCTACTGCAACCACCACAGCGAGGCCAACCAACATAGTCCATTACAATATCTCCTGGTAGTATAACACTGTGCCGAAGAAGGAGAAAACAGCTTCAAGATCTCAGCTATCACCACTGCCTGCACCACTCTGGCTAAACAGAAGGTCCTGAGTTTGTCCACATGACCAGTTCATTACTACTATAACCAGCAGTCAAGAAAGCCAACACGCTAAGGCTAAGGCTATCAATAACCAAGGAATTTCACAGAGTCTACGTCACTCCTCTGCCACTCCTATTAGAACTGGTGCTGCTACCCACTGCCGGGAAACTTGAGGACAGGTCACATTGCCAGATCCCTTTCAGACATTTTCCAGCACCACTCTGGAGTATGGCAACTTCATTGGGCAGCTAGACTCAGAGGAGCAACAACACTCACAGTAGTCTGGCTCCCAGGGACTCTCACAGGGGAAGTGGAAGTGTACATCAAGGGAACATACCATGAGACAAAAGAATCCAAATGACAGACCTTGAGCACTAGATCTTTTCACTGCTGGAAAGCTTACTTCAGCAGAGGCACAGTTGAAGTGCTGGGCTCAGTGGGGAAAGTCTTTGGCTCTGTCCCAACAGTCAGACAGCCCTGGTGCACATGAAAGGTCTTGGAGAAGAGGAAGTCTTTCCTCCCTTGTCTACCACCATAGTCACAGTTGGGCCTTCTCCTATGAGAGCTTGGTGTGGGTGCCACTTTAGATAGCCTTTCTGGAACACATCAGGTGACTGCATCCCCACAGGAGGAGCACCTTCCAGGTTCAGGCTTGCAGGAGAGAGACAGTCACAATTCCTCTCTATTTGGAACATCAACATTCCTTCAGATGAAAAGAGGTGCCTGTCTAACCTGAATAGCCAGAGCACTGGGACAAGAGCATGTCTGAGAGGTGGATAACTTTCCTGCTCACCTGTCAGGGGAGCAGAGGTGGCTCCAACCCTTCCCCTTGATAAGACCTCAGTGCAACTCACTCAGAGTTCCTCCAACCACTTCTGTCAAGCCTGGGACTTCATTTACTCACTTGCTTTAGTTACAAGTGGTTCCTACCCAGGGACACCTCCCCTACTGGCCTGAAGCCTGAACAATCAAACAAGTAAATAAAATACTGGGGAAAAATAAATAAATAAAAAAGTAAATGCCATGGAGAAATGTGAGATAAGCTTTAAGAGATGTCTACCATTCCAACTGCATAGGAGACAATGAACTTGGTCACACACTGAGCACATTGCTACTGCAACCAGTATATGAGAAAGCCATCATACAAAGAACTCTATAACCGAAGAACTCTTACAGAGTCTTCACCCTGAAAGCACCAAAAACCAAACTGGGCTATAAGTAACTATAAGCATTAAAGTCTCATCCTTAAGGGGGAAAAATAAATTTAAAAGCAAACAAAAGAAACACAATCAAATCAAACATAAATTCAAGAATAATTAGAAGAAATAGTCTACCCAAATGAGAAGGAACCAGAACAATAACTGGTAATATGACAAAACAAAGATCACACTAACTCTCCAGCAACGGACCCAAACCAAGATGAAATCTTTGAAATACCAGATAAGGAATTAAGCAGGTCAATAGAACATAGACCAATAAAACAGAATAGAAAACCCAGAAACAAATCTACATGCCTACAGTGAATTCGTTTTTGACAAAAGTGCCAAGAACATACACTGGGGAAGACAGTCTCTTTAATAAATAGTGCTGGGAAAACTGGATATACATATTCAGAAAAATGAAACTAGACCCCTATCTCTTGCCATATACAAAAATCAAATCTAAATGAAACAAAGACTTAAATCTAAGACCTCGAACAATGAAACTACCATAAGAAAACATTGGGGAAAATCTCCTAAACACTGGTCTCAGCAAAGATTTCTTGAGCAATACTCCACAAACACAGGTAACCAAAGCAAAAATGAACAAATGGGATCACATCAAGTTCAAAAGCTTCTGCACAGCAAAAGATACAATCAACAAAATGAAGAGACAACCCACATAATGGGAGAAATTATTTTCAAACTACTTATCTGAAAATGGATTAATAACCAGAATATATAAGGGGTTCAAACAACTCTATAGGAAAACATCTAATAATCCAATCAAAAATGGGCAAAACATTTGAATAGACATTCTCAAAAGAAGACATATAAATGGCAAACAGGCATATGGAAAGGTTTTCAACATCACTGATCATCAGAGAAATGCAAATCAAAACTATCATGAGATATCATCACACCCCAGTTAAAATGGCTTATATCCAAAGACAGGCAATAACAAATGCTGGCAAGGATATAAAGAAAAGGGAATCCTTGTATACTGCTGGTGGGGATGTAAATTAATACAAACGCTCTGAAGAACAGTTTGGAGGGTCCTCAAAAAACTAAAAATTGAGCTACCATATAGTTGTGAAAGGAAAATAAATTTTGGAACCCCCAAATCACTAAAGGAAAAAGTCTAGCTGAGAACTCCTTAGGGCAAAGCTGGTCCCGTTCTATTCAGTCTTCCTTCTGCTCACTGAGATAAATGCATATCTGATTGCCTCCTTTGGAAAGGCTAATCAGACACCTAAAAGAATGCAACCCTTTGTCTCTCACCTACCTGTGACCTGGAAGCCCCCTCCCTGCTTGAGTTGTTCCACCTTTCTGGATGGAACCAATGTACATCTTACACACATTGATTGATGTCTCAATGAAACGACCTCGTTGTCTGGAGTATCACCCGAAGTTCATGGTTTCACGGCCACAGAGAACGAAGAGGACACAAGAAGAGTGAGGTTAAAAGCAGAAATTTAGTAGACAAAAGAAAGAGCTCTCTGCTGCAGAGTTGGGTCCCGGAGAAATGGGTTGCCAGATGTGCGGTGAAAAGCAGGGGGTTTTATAGACACCTGGTCAGGAAGTGGTGTTTGATTTACACATGGCACAAAAAATTGGTTTGACCAGGTGTGCCATTTTGCATAGGACATGAAAAACTGTTTAGGACTAGATGTGCCTTTTGCATAGGGCACAAATTTCTGGCTGCCCCCACCCTAATCTTTTAGTATGCAAGCGGGTCCTCTGCCTGGGCTGTGCCGTGTTGCCCATTTCTTTACTGTATATGTGGTAACAAAAAAAAGGACTATGGAGACGCCATGTTGGACATGCCTGGCCCCCAGGTATCCCTTTCCTATTACACAGCTGCTGGCATTCCCCTGCACAAGCTTCCAGCTTGCTTATCTATGTTTGCAGCTCAATGTTTCAGGCTGCTTTTTGTCAGAAGAGAAGTGATTTGGTGGCTTCTTTTTGTTAGAAGGGGCTGTTCTGCCAAGGCAACAGCCATCACTATCTGCCTAAATAATTTGTTTCTAGCTCCTTATCATCATGTCTTTAAAATGTATAAAACCAAATTGTGCTCTGACCACCTTGGGCACATGTCATCAGGACCTCCTGAGGCTATGTCACGGGCACACGTCCTCAACCTTGGCAAAATAAACATTATAAATTAACTGAGATCATCTCAGATATTTGGGGTTCACATGATCCAGTAATCCCACTGCTGGGTATATACATAAAAGAAAGGAAATCAGTATATCAAAGAGATATCTGCATTCCTATGTTTGTTGCAGCACTGTTTACAATAGCTAAGATTTGGAAGCAATCTAAATGTCCATTAGCAGATAAATGGATAAAGAAAATGTAGTACATACATACAACGGAGTACTATTCAGCCATACAAAAGAATGAGATCCAGTCATTTGCAACAACATGGATGAAACTGGAGATCATTATGTTATGTGAAATCAGGCAAGTATAGAAAGACAAACACAACATGTTCTAATCTGTGGAATCTAAAAATCAAAACAATTGAACTCATGGACATAGAGAGTAGAAGGATGGTTGCCAGAGGCTGGGAAGGGTACTAGGGTGTTGTGGGGTGGTGTAGGGGTGGTTAATCGGTACAAAAAATAGAAAGAATGCATAATACCATTTGATAGCACAATGCGGTAACTATAGTCAATAATTTAATTATGCATTTTAAAATAACTTAAAGAGTATAATTGGATTGTTTGTAACACGAAGGATAAATGCTCGAGGATATGGATACTTCATTTTCCATGATATATTTCACACTGCATGCCTGTATCAAAATATCTTATGTATCCCATAAATCCATACACCTACTATGTATACATAAAAATTAAAAAACAATATTGTATAACTTGCAAAAGAAAGTAAATAATAAAAATTAGAGCAGAAACCAATTAAATGAAAATAAGAAAACAATGGAAAATTTTTAAAAATCAAATGCTGATTCTTTGAAAAAATCAAATGCTGATTTTTTGAAAAAAATCAATTAATTTTATAAACATCTAGGCAGTATAATCAAGAAAAAAAGAGAAGAAAGCAAAATGTAACAATACCAGAAATGCAGGAAAGGTCATTATTACTGAGTATGCTCATGAAAAAGATAACAAAGAATACTAACAATACTTTTATGTCCACAGATTTGATAAATTAGCTGAAATTGGCCACTTCCTTGAAAGACACAGCCTACTAAAATATACACTAAGATAAATAGATAATCTGAAAAGGCTTGTACCTCTTGAAGTTGAATCAATAGTTAATAACCTACCAAAAAAGAAAAACACTCAACCCAAATGGTTTCATTGATAAATTCTAGCGAACATTTTAGAAAGAAATATCAGTTCTCCACAATCTTGTCCACAAAATAGAGGCAGAGGGAATGTGAGGCCCACATTACCTCGTTACTACAACCAGATAAAGATGTAAGAAAATGGGGAAAATATACACAAACATTTCTCATGAACAGAGATGCAAAAATATTCAATAAAAGATTAGAAAATCCAAACCAATAATGTATAAAAAGAATTATACACCACAATCAAGTGGGATTTATTGCAGATATATATGGCTTGTTGGGTATGAAATCCAGATTGTGATGAAACAGTCTAACTATATTACAAATGTATGAAATAAACTCACTGAAATGGATAGGGACAGAAGTTGCTGACCTAAGTAAATGTGGAAATGAATCTAGTCGGCAACAGTAAAGGAAAAAAAAAAAAAAAACTGCATAAACAGTACTGTAGTTGAAACTGCTATTTCCCATGGGGGTTTGGGCTAATAATTCTGATACTACTATACACATATACTGGAGTTAAGCAATTAAGTAAATTAATTACAGATTGTGGGAGCCAGGTTTCTTACTATTGGAGTGGGAAGGTACAGATAAGCGAGGAAAGAGGCTAGAATGGTTCATCTGGTAATGAATTAAAGTTGGAGACATCAGTCTGAACCCATGTTTAATATACATAACCAGTGTTTACATATAGAAATATTTAAAGATATGTGTATGTACATGGGTTAGTATACATACCTATATGCCCTTGCTCTGTCTGCTCAGAGGGCCTAAGCAATGATACCACAGTAGCAAGAAGTGTACCTTAGTATTCAGGTCTTGGCTTCTCATACCTTAGTCCAAAGAAAAAATCCTAGGGATCCTTGGGGAAATGGCTGATTCTTGTACTGGGGCAGGGAATCCACAATAACCTTACCGAAATGGGTAGAGGCAAAAGTTGCTGACCTAATTAAAAAGAGTCCAGACAATTTTTGATCTGCAAAAAGAGCCCAGAGAATGGTTCTGTGCCAGAAAGTAAGGAAGTGCTCAAAATAAACAAGCAACCCTATGTTGATGGCAGTATGTCAAAGGTAAACAGGAACTGAAAGACCTCCTAATGGCTAAAACTGGAATAATTTAAGAAACAAATATGAGGTATTATTAGGTTATAATCCAAAATAAACATCCATGAGTCTGTAGTTGTATAGATAAACAATTGAATTAAAAATAAATGAAAGAGAATAGATAAATCTTCTATGAGGAAGAATTTCAAATAATTTATGTAGATACTCTGGCCTCAACTAGATGGAGCCTAACTCCCCACTCCTTAGGTGTGTGCTGAGGAAGAATTTCAAATAATTTATGTAGATACTCTGGCCTCAACTAGATGGAGCCTAACTCCCCACTCCTTAGGTGTGTGCTGGACATAAGGAGTTCCTTCCAAATAGTAGGTACAGTATGAAAAGAGCAGGAAAAGAATAGCATTCCAGTGGAGAAATCCGATGAACACTTGAATCAGGTAATCAAGGTTGACCTCAGCAGTGAGAAGTCATGTTGATATGTATGAAGTGAAGAAAACGGCATTTTACTTGTTTGGTCTTGCTCTCCAAAACACTTAACCTCAGTCTAATCATGAGGAACACAACAGACAAATCCTGATTGACAGAAATTTACAAAATACCTGACCAATAATCTTCAAACTGTCAAGGTCATCAAAAACACTGAATGTCTAAGAAAATTGCCACAGCCAAGAAGCACCTAAGAGGACATGAGGACTACATGTAATGTGGTATCCTGGGAAAACAACAATAAAAACACTGTTAGGTAAAAACTACGGACATCTGAAAAAGCACATAGTTCATAATGTATCAATATTGACTAATTAATTGTAACAAATATACCATATTGATGTAAGATGTTACTAGTAGGAGAGATTAGATGTATGGTAACATAGATGATCTTTGTAATTCTTGGTAAATCTAAAAAAGTTCTTAAAAAAAAAAAAAAAAGTTTATTTTTAAAAAAGCAGTGGGGCTGCCCAGGTTGGAGCACAGTGGCACAATCATGGCTCACTACAGCCAAAACCTCCTGGGCTCGGGTGGTTCTCCTGCCTCAGCCTCCCGGGTAGCTGGGACTGCAGTTGTGCACCACCACACCTGGCTAATTTTTGTATTTTTTGTAGAGACGGAGTCTCACGGTGTTACACAGGCCAGTTCTGAACTCATGAATGCAAGGGACCTACCCGCCTTGGCCTCCCAAAGTGTTTGGATTACAGGCCTGAGCCACTACACCTGGCCTGTTAAATCCATGCTCTTAATGATAACATTGTTCTGGGAGCCTAAGCATTTAGAAAATACTCCCGTATTAGAGATTAAGGGGATGCCACCATTCAGACCTGACTGCTGTTTTTTTTTTTTTTTTTTTTAATTTTTATTTTTTAGTAATGTTTCCCTTATGAGGGAGGCAGAAAAGTTAAATGACATGAGTGACAGCATCCAGTAGCTGATAAGAAGTAGAGCCAAGTATTCTCACTCTAGACTCTTGTTTCCACCATGTAAAATTATAATAAAGATTTAGGCTTTTTTTATTTCTTAAATTTTAGATCACTTTTTAAAGTATTTCTTATTCTTGGAAGCTTCAGAAGTAAAACAATATTCAAATAAATAAAATTGTTCAGTGATTATTTTATAACAAAAATAAAATAAAAATAAAATAAAATAAAGCAGTGGGGAATCGTTTCACTGTGCAGGGAAATCCGGACTTGATCCTTTCAGGGTAGTGAAGTTGTATGGTACCCAGTTCCACATAAACCCTGTGCTCATTTGAAGTTTGAGAGGGAATTGAACAGCCAAAGGCCTATTTTAGGGGGCTCTGTGACTAAAGAGGATTACACCCATCTTCTTCAGGGATCTGGAGTGTATTCTGATTTAATGGTGGCCTGATAAGCCAAAGATCTCCTGTAAACTCCATCTCACCTCATTCTTTTTGTCAAGGAATAATTCCCTTTGCCAAGGAATATATAATTATTAGCATGGTATTTACTTGTATGCAAGGGAAACTAATACATATATTGATCTCATCTACAAAAAGCAAAAACAGGATCTAAATATGAGAACGAGAAAAGAAGAAGAATCTGCAGACATTTAGAATAGCCAACTTTGTTTTCCTCTTCTTGAGTCAGATGCTGGTTACCTGGCAATCTGCACCAGTTAGGGTCTTCTGCTGTTGGGGAGCCAGATGGGTCATCAAAAATCCCCCAAAACAGTTAAGTTGTCAATAGCTTCTGCAGAAGACTTTGGGAGTTTGTGTAGTATGGGTAACAGGCTGCTTCTGTATTACGTCTTTCAGGGTCCTTTCTTAGCATATTCATCTTAGTTATTACAAGTATGCATCTTTTCCCTTACAAAATTTCTCTCTCCTGCCTGAGAACAACTTTATGCTTCCCCTTCTCCAAGCCTCAAACCCCGCTGCCTTCTCAAGACACTGTAGTCATCAATTTAGGCAGTTGTGATCGATATTTCTATCATCATCCAGCTTTTCTGACAGCCTGAAGCATTTTTATACGCATCCTTTATTTCCTCTAAAACTGCTAATACGTTTTCTGTATTACCACAATGTATTGACTTCCTTAATATCAATGTTATTACGCTGCAAAAAAGCCTTAGCTGTAAGCAGAGTATTAGCTCTGTCCACTTCTCCATCATTATGATAAAATTTCCCTACATGTAATTTCAACAACAATCCTATGTGTAAAAATACTAGCATTGGAATTATGTTTAAGGTCTAACAGCATAATTCCAAGAGTCAGTATTAATTCCTTTAGACCTTAAAAGATCCTGATTTCACTTGATTATTTAATTACAGGTAAATTTTTCAATAAACCAGGACAAGTTAAACTAATGAGTTCTCTTTGGAGTATAATTCATGGTGGTTTATGTGTTTTTTAATTATCTTCTGACCTCTTCCCCCGAAAAGGGAGGGAAAACTGTATATGGGTGCATATGTACTTGTGTGTGTGTGTGTGTGTGCATGTATGTGTGTGTGTGTGTGAGAGAGAGAGAGAGAGAGAGAATGTTTAATCTTGTTCTTTAATTTACAATGATTGTTTACTTCCAGTCTGGGGTTTTATTCTTTCTTGCTGGATTCATTTTCAGTTCTTATTTTGAATTTTTCAAAAGTGCTTTGCCACTCTTAAATATTACTTACACTTTTTTGTTGGCTCCTGATTTTCCAGATTATCAATTCCTTCTTTACTGAGAAAGTCACGATACTTTATACTTTGCTGTTTTTTTTTTTTTTCTAAATAAAAAGATGAAATTACAAGAAGTGTAAATGTGTTGTCAATTCTAAGATTTCAGTGTCCTTTCTGGAAGATAGGACTTGTGAGCTATTATGTGGCCAAATTAAAAATGAGAGAGAGAGGGAGAGAGGGAGAGAGGGAGAGGGGGAGAGGGAGAGGGAGAGAGAGAGAGAGAGAGAGAGAGAGAGAGAGAGAGAGAGAGAGATTCTCAAAAGCAGTACAATGGAAATATTCTGTAATCTGTGATTTCTGATACAGAAGCCATTAATGACATATTGCTACTGAGCCCCTGAAATATGGCTTAGTGTAATTGAGGAATTCAACTTTTAATTTTATTTTTAATTTATTTAAATTTGAGTGGCTATAGCTGTATGTGGCTACCCTATTGAACGGACATAAATCTAAGGCTGGAAGACACACTTCTGTAACTTTATTGTACCCTTTATTTAGTTTTATTATGGCATGATTTAGTTCCTTCATCCGGAACACAAATTGAAACCATGAAAAACTATGTGAATTAATGGTTGTTATTAATATTTGGTTGACTGCATTCCAGAATCAGGACATCTCAATGCAAATAAAATGACTTTCTTCAAAACGATTGAACTACAGTTTTTCCATAAATGATAGTGCTGTTTACTAAGTGTATCGTTTTCCTACTGTTGCTGTAACAAATTGCCAAAAAGTAATGGCACAAAACAACACAGATTTATTATCTTATAGGCCTGGAGGTTGGAAGTCTGAAATTGGGGTCACTGGGTTAAAATCAAGGTGTTGACAGGCCTGCTTTCCTTATGGAGACTATGGGAAAAATCCATTTCTTTTTCTTTTTTTTTTTTTTTTTGACATGGAGTTTCACTCTTGTCGCCCAGGCTGGAGTGCAGTGGTGTGATCTTGGCTCACTGCAACCTCTGCCTCCTGGGTTTGGCAATTCTCTTGCCTCAGCCTCCTGAGTAGCTAGGATTACAGGCGTGCACCATCATGCCCAGCTAATTTTTGTATTTTTATAGAGATGGGGTTTCACCATGTTGGCCAGGCTGGTCTCGAACTCCTGACTTCAGATGATCCACCCGTCTTGGCCTCCCAAAGTGCTGGGATTACAGGCATTAGCCACCATGCCAGACCTTCCATTGTCTTTTCTGCCCACTTGAGGCCACTATAATTACTGACTCATGGTCCCTTCCTCCATTTTCAACTCCAGCAGTGTAGAATCTTCTCTCCTTTTTGACCTCTGCTTTTATCTTTATACTTCCTCTTTATGACTCTGATCCTCCTGTTTTCCACTTATAAATATGCTTGTGGTTAGATTTAGTTCAAGTATAATCCAGAATAATCTCCTCATCTCCAGATTCCTAGTCACATCTTCAGAGTCTTTTTTGCCATGTAAGGTACATATTCACAGGTACTGAAGCTGTTATTCCATATACATCACTAGTATAGCTTATACATTGCCCAGGAATTGATTAATAATGTACTTTTAGGTTTGAATTTTGAAATGTGGTTAGTTCCAGAGCTGCTTATGGCTGAAATTTATCCTATAGGAAACACGGGATGTTGACATGACCCAAACATATATCCAGGTATATTATTTTACTCAACACATTCAAGAATGCTGTCTCTGCACTGAAATTTAAGACTTCCTCCAGAGGAGGAAAACCCAGGTCTTCAGGGTACTGTGGGCAGACACTTCATACATGAGAAAACTCCATATCTCTACCAATGTGGAATTAATAATAGCTCCAAGAATAATTTTAGAATAGAAGGAGTAGACTGGCAGGCTCTTCTACCTGTGACTTCTACTTGAAGTGTGCTTAAAAACATTTGAGAGGCTTCTGTCCTATACTTGTCAGTATCTGACCAGTATTTTAACTTCCATGTGAAATGTGAAATAGTATTTAAAATGTCAGTGGAGAAGGGAAAAGTAGAGGGAGAGAGGGATGGATGTTGACAATAAATATTATTAATGCTGTTTAGGGATTTTTGGGGAGCAGAATGCCCCTAAACTTTAAATAATAAATTACAGTAGAATGCAATATATTAAAAATTGAGAGAAGCAGCTACCAAAAGGTGAATCACTTGGATGTAAAATGTAGCACAGATACGTATAGGATATTAAGGGATACAGATTGCACCTTTTCATTCTTCATTTCTGAGCTTAGATATCTCTCTGTTCACCAATCATGTCCTGGGACTGAGTTAGATGCTGAATGTATCTCCAGTGCCCTCATATTTACCCTATGTTAATGCATTTTACTCCACATTATAATTGACTGTTTACCTGTACTTCTTAAGTATACTTATATCCCCTTCTAAATTAGTTTCTTTTCTTATGCCTTGCATATCAGCAAACGTAGTACTTAGTACTTGGTCAGTTAAGTCAGAAACCTAAAAGGTTCAGAGATCTCATCTCCCCTCATTGTCACTTGCCTTGCATCACTAAGTATAATAATTCCTACTGGTATTTCCTTAGTAAAGTTAACAATTCCTGAAATTATTACAATAGCCTCTAACTAGTGTGATCTTGCTTCCCTTGTGTGATCTTCTAGCAATGCAATGTAAATATGACCCTCATCTCTGTGCCTCCAACCCAAAAGAAGTTCTTAAATAATTCTCCTTTCCATTTTATGAAAAGAAGTCATTAAAAGGTTTACAAGGCCTTATTCTGGCTAATTCTACCATCCTAGATTCTTGATTTTTTTTCTACTATGCCAGCTGAAAATGGTGTTTAATGACTGAAGAGGTCAAGGATCTGAAACAGAATTCTAGTTTATCACATGGAAGTCTGTGAGATTTGACAAGTTAGTTACTCTCTATGATGATTCAATTATATTATCTGTTAAATTGGGAGGATAATATCTTCTAAATTAGCTCATGAGGATTATTATAAAGGCCTTATTGCAATGACTTATGTATTTTTCAATGTTTAATTAATTATTTGTTGTAATTGTCACTTTTATTATTCATAGTTACAGGAGTCTTAGCTTGTATCCCTCCAGAATTAAAGGTTGAAATAAAGATTCAAGTACAAATAGTTGATTTTGGAGTTGATCCTAATAGATTACCAGCTGGAGAGCAGGGAAGTCAAACAGGGAAGGGAAAAACACCACTAAAGGGTATATTAATGAGCAGGTCACCAGTGTGTGTAATTGAAGATCAATCCTAGTGTGGATTTCTGAAAGTTGTTTTTGAATATGCCTCATAGTTTACCCTACCCAAGGGATAAGACATCCAAGTCTATAACCTCCAATGTATATCTATCATTTTTCTCAGGACTGCTTACAGACCCATCAACCAACCAGCAATTTCAGAATGCTCCACAGTCAGGCCAATCATGTTTCTGTAGGCCAAAAAAAAGTCCCTCAGGCAGAGAGTTATAGGCACTTATAATAGGAGGCTGTAAGACATGCATAGGAGCTAGCAGTCAGAGCATATTCAGCAGACAGCATTTGCTATGTGAAAGAATTGAGGCTCAAATGGGGTGAAATGATTAGTCCAAGATTCTCAGTAAAAAGCGTTTGAGTCTAAATTTGAACCAAGGGATATCTGATTCCAAACCACTTGCAGTTTTTACCAAATTATGGTAGCAATCAGTTAGAAGTGGAGATTATGAAAGGAATATGGCTAAATATGAAGGATCCAGTGAAACATGTTGGAGAGGTATAGAGACAATGAGACCTAAAAATTGCATGACAAAGAATTCAAAATAGTCACTGTATTAGTCAGTTTTCATGCTGCTGATAAAGACATACTCAAGACTGGACATTTTCTAGAAGAAAGAGGTTTAATTGAACTCACAGTTCCACGTGGCTGGGGAGGCCTCACGATCATGGTGGATAGCAAGAAGGAGCAAGTCACATCTTACGTGGATGGTGGCAGGCAAAGAGAGAGAGTTGTGTAGGGAAACTGTGCCTTATAAAGCCATCAGATCTTGTGAGACCTATTCATTATCACAAGAACCTTACGGGAAAGATCTGTCCCCATGATTCAATTACCTCCCACCGCATCCTTCCCACAACATGTGGGAATTCAAGACAAGATTTGGGTGGGGACACAGCCAAACCATATCAGTGGCCTTAAAGGAGTTCAGTGAGCTACAAACAAGAAGACAGAAAACTAAATGATATCAAGTTGAAATAAAAGGGCACAAACTAACAATATGAAAATATGAATGTGTGAAAACTGTAAAGATAAGATTATAGTCAAATTCTGAATACTAATGTAATGGTGGTGCACAAATCACTTTTAAATCTAGAGCAAACATTAAAAGATAAAAGCATTGAAGACAACTATAACTATTATAATTTGTTAATGGATACACAATATATAAAAGATGTACATTGTGATATCAATAACATAAAATGTTGGCAGGGGGAGAAGTTAAAGTGTAGAGTTCTTTTATGCATTTGAAGTTAAGTTGTAATCACCTGAAAATAGATGGTTATAATTATAAGATGTTTTACCTGAACCTCATGGCAACCACAAAGAAAACCCTTGAGGCATACCATCACACACAAAAAAAATAATCAAACCACAAAGGAAGTCAGCACACAAAACAGAAGAATAAAACAGCAAAATTCAGAAAATGATTAAAAATGGAAATCGTAAGTTCTTACCTATCAATAATTACTTTAAATGTAAATGGATTACATTTTCAATAATAAGAAATATAGTGACTGTACACATAAAAAAATAAAAACAAGGTGCTACTATGTGCTACCAATAAGAGACTCGCTTCACCTTTAAGGACACACATATGCTGACCAGGAAAGGATGGAAAAAAGATATTCCACATGAATTAATAGCAACCAAAAAAAAGAGTAGGAATGGCTATACTTGTATCAGACAAAATAGATGTTAAGTCAACAACTCTAACAAGAAGCAAAGAAGATCATTATATTATGAAAGACGGCCAATTCATCAAGAGGATTGAATTATATCTTCTTGATTTGGTTTGGGTCTGTGTCCCCACACAAATCTCATCTCAAACTATAATCCACATAATCCCCATGTGTTGAGGGAGAGACCTAATAGGAGGTAATTGGATCATGGAGGTGGTTCCCCCATGCTGTTCTCCCAGTAGTGAGTTTTCATGAGATCTGATGGTTCTATAAGTGTTTGACAGTTCCTCCTTCACACACACTCTCTCTCCTGCTGCCTTACGAAGAAGGTGCCTGCTTCCCCTTCTGCCATGATTGTAAATTTCCTGAGGCCTCCCCAGCCATGTGGAACTGTGAGTCAATTAAACCTTTTTCCTTTATAAATTACCCAGTCTTGGGTATGTTCTTTATAGCAGTGTGAGAATGAACTAATACACTTCTACATTATACATATAATATGTATGTAGTCAATATTGAAACACTTAAATACATAAAATAAATATTAACAGAATTGAAGAGAGAAATAGACAGCAACACAGTAGGGGACATCAATACCCCATGTTCAACAATGTATAAATAATCCAGGGAGAAAATAAATAAAGACACAGTATACTTGAACACCATAGTCCAAAAGGATCTAACAGGCATATACACAACATTCCATCCAATTATATATTGTAGAATATATATTCTTTACAAGAGTACATGAAACATTGTCCACAATCAATCACATATTGAGCCACAAATAAGTCTTAAGAAATTCAAGAAAATTAAAATCATATCAAGTATCTTTTGTAGCCACATGATATAAAACTAGAAATCAGTAACAGGAAGAAAATTGGAAAATATGCAGGTGTGTAAATACACAAGACACTCCTGAACAACAAATGGATTAAAGAAACCAAGAGAGAAATAAAAAATACCATGAGACAAAAATGGAAACACATCATACCAGAAGACCACATAAGATCCAGAAGAGTTCTGAGAGAAGTTTATAAAGATAAGCACCTATGTTAAGAAATAAAAGAAAGATCAGAAATAAACAAGCTAACTCTTCACCCTCAAGGAACTAGGAAAAAATAACTAAGCCCAAAGTCAGCAGAAGAAAGAAAATAAAGATCAGAGGAGAAATAAATGAAATAGAGACTAAAGAAACAGTAGAAAAGGTCAACAAAACTGAGGGTTTTTTTAAAGAGATAAAACAAGATTGTAAAACCTTTAGCTAGACTAACCAAAAAAATAGAAAAGACAAAAATAAATTATAAATTAAAAAGTAGACATAAAAACTGATACAGAAGCAAGAAGTATCATAAAATACTACTATGAACAATTATACACTAATGAATTGGGTAACCTAAAATAAATGGATAAATTCCTAGAAACATACAACATACTAAGACTGAATTATGAAGATATACAAAATCGAAACAGGTCAATAACAAGTAAAGAGATTGAATCGGTAAGAAATAAAATCTCCCAGTGAAAAAAAGCCCAGAACCACATGGCTTCACAGCTGAAGTCTACCAAACACTTAAAGAATTAATATCAATCCTTCTTAAAATCTTCCAAAATTGTAAGAGGAGGAAACACTTCCAAACTAATTTTATGACACCAGCATTACCCTGGTACCAAAGTCAGACAAGAGCACTATAAGAAAATAAAATTATAGGCTAATATCCCTGATAAGCATATAAGCAAAAATACTCAACAAAATACTAGTAAACTGAATTCAGTAGTACATTAAGAGAATCATACTCCATAATCAAGTGGAATTTATCTCAGGGATGCAAGAATGGCTCAGCATATGTAAATCAATGTGATACACACAGAACATTAACAGAATGAAGGATAAAATAATATAATCATCTAAAGAGATGCAGAAGAGTCATTTGTCAAAATTCAACCTCCTTTCATGATTTAAAAAAAAAACAAACAAAAAAAACCTGTCAACAAATTAGATGTAGAAGCATGTACCTTAACATAATAAAGGCCATATATGGCAAGGCCACAGCTTACATAATACTCAAAGTAAAAGGTGGGAAGCTTTTCCTCTAAGATCAAGAAAAAGACAAGATTGCCTACTCTCACCACTTCAGTTCAACATAGCACTGGAAGTCCTAGCCAGAGCAATCAAAGGAGGAAAAGCAAATTGGATTGGAAGAATTAAAACTGGCTATGTTTGCCGATGACATGACCTTAATGTACAAACCCCTAAAAAATTCACCAAAACTTTAAAAATCAATTAGAAAAGTGTAAACACTCCAACAGGAACATGGGAAAAGGAGATGGATATTCCATTAAAGAAAACAAAAGCTAAAAAACATAAATACCAGAGTATTATTAAAGTTGTCCAAGTTTCGGTAGTTAGCAAAAAACACTTCAGATTCTGATTTCCCTTATCAACTTGGGAAATAGTCACATAAAATTTTGTGTGTGTGTGTGTGTGTGTGTATTTGTTTACCCTCTAATTGATAAGAGATGATCTGGAATTCAATTTGGTGATATGTTTTCAAATTCTAAATCAAGAGATTCCATGAAAAAAAATTCAGGTGAATTATGCTTAGGAAATCTTCAATGACGTACACAAAGTTTAGTGTACAAGAATGATTACCACAGCATCCATTTATTCCACAAATATGTATCAGGCATGATCTGCATAAAAATTAGTGTTCTGGGCCCTACTTCCATAACATGTATTATGCAGCTTATTTTTTATAGGAGAAGACAAACAATTAAAAGTGCAATGAAATATGCTAATTACATAAGAACTATGAAAATAATAAAACATGGTAATATGGTAGGCAGTGAGAAGAAGAAAATAACTCCCCAAGGCAGTGACATTCCAGCTAACTAATATAAAGAAGCCACCATGGCTCTGGGGAGATAATACTTTCCCACGCAGAGGAAACAGCAAGGACAAGTAGGAAATGAAAATGGAATGAGCAACAGAAAAAAACATAACTGTATGAGTAAGACCAGTCAGAACATAGTAAGAAGAGGAAGAGACATAGAAGATGAAGAGATAGACAGGCAGGGAGATTTCTAAACCTTCCAAAATAATATGGCTTTTGTTCTAAGCCCAATGCAAATTACTGGAGAATTTTCAGCAGGAAAATACTGAAAACTGATTAAACTTATTAGCAGAATCACTTTGGTTGAAGAGAGGAGAATGGAGTGTAGTATGGGAGAAGTAGTAGAGAGACCAGCTAGGAAGCTTAAGAAATTAGAGATGGTGGTGATTTTCAGCACAGTGATTATATTAGTCTGTTCTCATGCTGCTAATCAAGACATACCTGAGACTGGGTAATTTATAAAGGAAAGAGGTTTAATGGACTCACAGTTCCATGTGGCTAGGGAGGCCTCACAATAATGGTGTAAGACAAAGGAAGAGCAAATGGACATCTTACATGGTGGCAGGCAAGAGAGTCTGTGCAGGGGAACTCCCCTTTATAAAACCATCATATCTTGTAAGACTTATTCACTATCAGGAAAACAGCATGGGAAAGACCCACTCCCATGATTTAATAACCTTCCACTGGGTTCCTTCCATGACACGTGGGAATTATGGGAGCTACAATTCAAGATGACATTTGGGTGGGGACACAGCAAAACCATATCAGTGATTCTTCTCCAACTCTGCTGTTGATGATTCTCTTATGAATCAGGTTGAAGTTCAGATTCTGACTCAGTAGGACTGAGATAGGGCCTGAGATTTTCCATGTTTAACAGGCTATTTGGTGATAGGGGTACCGATAGTCCACAGACCAAACTCTATTAATACTCTAGTCTAGAGGGCATCTTTAAAATTTTAAGTCAGAGAAGGAAGAATGCAGTTTCCATTTACATTTGGAGTTATAGCTCATTAATGCTGTTGAGGGGTTGAATATAGGGAGTAAGGGAAAGAAATGAATCAGTTATGATTATTGGCTTTCTTGTAATGTTTTTGTAAATTAACAGATAAAATTATATGTATTTATTGTGCATAATATGATGTTTTAAAGTATATATACATTATGAAATGAGTAAATCCAGCTAATTAACATATGTGTTACCTCACATAGTTATAATTTTGTGATGAAACAGTATCTACTATCAGCATTTATAATACAATACATTGTTATTAACTATAGTCACAATGTTATACAATAGATCTCCTAAACTTATTCTTATCAAACTGAAACTTTGTATCCTTTGACCAATATCTCACCAATCCACTCCCACCAACCACCCCAGTCTCTGATAACCAGTTTTCTATTCTTTATTTCTATGAGATCTACTATTTTAAGTTCTACATATGAGGGAGATCATGTTGTATTTATCTTTCTGTGCCAGTCTTATTTCACTTAACATAATGGCTCCCAGGTTCATCCTAGAATTCTTTATGACAGTAAAAACTAAAAACAACATAATTATTTAATAATAGGTCAATGGCAGCAGATGATAAAAATCATATTTTAAAATAATATTTTTACATAAGAAAACAATGTTTTTGATAGGATCCCAACTGTACAACAGGTATAGCACATATATACATCAAAATGATATATTTTTTTCTTAAATTTTAATAATCAACATCGATTACTTTTATCATCAGAAATACTTATTATTTTTCTTTAAATATATAAAACCTATATAGCAAGATGGCATCATCTGCTCAATCTATAGTGGTGAACACATATTTTTGTTATATATTCTTCTGTTATAGGCATGTTTGAAATATAATTAAAAACCATCTATAATTAAATTAAAATTAAGTTGCTATTTTAAAATGACCTCTTATTCTTAATTTCGCAAAGTGCAATGTAACCTCATGTGTTAGTCCATTTGCATTGCTTTACCAGGTATTCAGGTAAAGGAATACCTGAGATGGGGTAAATTATAAAGAAAAAGGTTTATTTTGGTCCAAAGTTCTGCAGGCTATACGAAAAATATAGTGCCAGCATATGCTTGGCTTCTAGTGAGGGTCTCAGGAAGCTTACAATCATGGCAGAAGGTGAAGAGGAGCCAGTGTGTCACATGAGGAGGAGGAATAAAGTGCTATCCTCTTTTAAACAACCAGATCTCCTGTGACCTCAGAGGGCAAACTCACTATTACCATGAGAAGGGCACCAAGCCATTCATGAGGGATCCACCCCCATGACCCAAACACCTCCCAGTAGGTCCCACCTCCAACATTGGGAATCACATTTCAACATGAGATTTGGAGGGGACACACATTCAAACCATATTACCCCAGCTATATACAAATATCTGTTTGAGTATGTGGACCACCTAAACCAGTGTTTTGACTGATTTTTTCTCTCTACTATGTGATTTATCTACCTGAAGAGTTTATTTTTGTTGACTGTATTTCAGCAACCTCTTCATAGCAACTTTACTCTTTAGTCAAGGGTTCACCTTTTTATAGTGTGTCTGTGTTTTTAAGGGTAGCCACAACTTTCAAATTCTGCTTCTACCTTTATACCAAATAATCCTGCTAGAAGAGCCAATAGCCCAAGTTCTGATGGTTGGGACATGGTGCTTAGCTGAGCAAGTACGATTCTTGGGGACATGTGGAATGGTGGATATGACCCTGGCAGGTGGCTTGCAGTAGGGGTGAGAATGTGTTGGAGTGTTTGGCATGGCAGTATGGAGGGGACATCCATGTGGCCCTGCAGAGCCAGCAGGAGTGAGGAAGCACAATTATGCTAATAAGAAAAGGCCTGATTCTATTGCTGTTATGATGTGACAAGACAAGAATGGACTTGGGTCTAAACCTGTGCTTTTTAAATAATTTATCAATCTGCAAGCGTGAGTGGACAATACCACATATGAAGTCCTGAGGGACACAAAAGCAGATTTTAGGTCCTGTTCCTCACCGTTGATGCAGTTTAAAACCTACAGAAAAGATCTACACAAAAGTACCAATTTAACAACAGAGTTTAAAAGTTCTACAAGAAAAAAGTAATATCTTTGATGATAAACAGCTGATTTTATCAGTTGCTATCGATTTTGCTTAACCAAGTCTTCTCAATGTATTATGCCTAAAGTAACTTAAATATCTGTTCATTTTTTTCTGTGTAAAATGATTTTAGATAATAGCAAAAATGAACTTTGTACTTGCTCTGTATCTTTGCAATTGCTTATCCAATTGGTTTCATCCACAAGTAATAAACTGTGAAAGTGCCCAGCAGTCCATTAACATACGTAAGAGGATGAACACTATGTACAAAGTCTAAAACATTTACCTTAACTGGACAAAATGTGAGTTATTTCCCATCAGAGGTTCTAAGAAATTGGAATATGCTCTCCGTTAATAACCACTACTATGAATAAAAAGAACCCATATACATATATATCTATGTTACACATTATATACGTGTGTATTTATATATATTACTAATTTTCCATTATATCAAATGTATATTCCTGTGTTAAATATGGATGAGAAGATGAAAATCATAAATATCTGTGTTCTCTGAAGCAATGGTATGTTTTTTAATATGGAAAGGCTAATTAAAAGGTATGAGGGCTGGTAAATTAGAAAGTCATTTTGTATAGTTTATTTCATCTAAATATGTATATTTAATGAGTGAATAAAATGAGGTCAGCAACTTTCTTTGTTTGCATTCTCAGGCTTCATTTCTTGTCTCGATAGTATGGCATAACAGGACAGTTAAGTTGGGACAACAGCATGACAGAAGGGAAAAGGAGTATCAGGATTGTGGGGAAAATAATTTATTGACAAAATCTCCTCCAGGACAAAAGCAGAGAGCTGCCATTTACAGTTCTCCCGCTGGTTCCCTGAGTGGTCACTGTCTCCGAGACCCAAAGTGAGGATTAAACATTGGAAGAAGGGAGGAAATGGCAGGGTGTTTGTTATGGTTCGGCTCTGTGTCCCCACCCAAATCTCATCTTGAATTGTAATCCCCAGGTGTCCAGGGAGGGAGCTGGTGAGAGGTGATTGGATCATGGGGGCAGTTTCCCCTATGCTGTTCTCATGATAGTGAGTTCTCACAAGATCTGATGGCTTTATAAGGGACTCTTCCTCCTTCACTTTCTTCTCTCTCTCCTGCCACCATGTGAAGAAGGTTTTTGCTTCCCCTTCGCCTTCTGCCATGATTGTAAGTTTCCTGAGGCCTCCCTAGTCACGTGGAACTGTGAGTCAATTAAACCTCTTTCCTTTAGAAATTACCCAGTCTTGGGTTTGTCTTTATAGCAGTGTGAAAATGGGACTAATACAATATTATGAAAGACTCTTCCATTTATTAACATGTGTCTCTCATTTCCACAGGCCAAAAATGGTATTAGAATACTATCATAAACTGTCAACATTACAGAATAAGCAAATTAATTGAAATTCTAAAGCACTTATTTTTTACTCTGGTTATATAATTCAACTGATGTGGGAGTTTTGGGGGTTCATTAAAAAACTTGGCCTTTAAAGTTTTAAAAATCAATCTTCTTTTACTATAATACTCTTTAAATAGTTTCACGTATAAGGTGAAACTTCATTCCTGACAATGAAACTCTAGTGAAATAAAAGTAGTATATAATACCTATGTTTTCATATAAATGACAAAATTGGTTGTTGTTCATGGTTTTATTTATAAGTGCAACGTTTACCACAAAATTCCTTAGATCACTGCAGTCTACTGCTGGTATTTACTTTCCAGGATTATTATTTGTGGAGATCGATAAATGATTAACTGCAGCTTATTTTGTTTTAGCTATGGCATCGGATAAACTGCACTTCTCACTTTGTCTTCTCAGCAGTTGTGTGGATTATGGAGATGAGCTGTGGCTCTAGTGGAAAATGCATCATTTATATATGTCAGGTGGATGGCATCACGCTCCTGTTCTCGGCTTTTTCACAGAGGCGGTGAGATTTATGACCATCATAGAGCCTTTTCACCCCCATAGATCATGTTGGTAGAATACACATACCTTTTCTGGACTTCACCCCTTCCAAAAGCAGCTGGAATCAGAACAAGGTGCTGTTTTGGTAATTTTTTCCCCCCAGAGAGAGAGAAAATTACTCCATCCCCCTAAAAATTTCCCCTACGGCCAAACAACTAATTATTCAAACTAAATAGAGAAATCTAGTGGATTATTTTTCCTTTTCAACATGTTTTCTTTGAGAAAAAATGTATTTATTTTTATGAAAAGCTTTTTTAAAGTAAAAGGTATTAAACTGCTTAACTTGGCAGAGCTACTAGGATAAAACCCATGTCCACACACAGAGCTGTTTTTGCTGATGTTCTCTCCAACTCTCAGGAATATATATATAGCTCAATTTGTCTTATACATATAGATGTTTATCTTTCATTGGTATCATGTAATCAGAAAATAATTTTCAAAATTGGAGACCCCTCCTGAGGCAGTCGTATGTTTTAAGGCAATTCAAACTTCCACTTTATAGGATTACTAAGTCAAAGCTGCCATTCATGAATTAACTACTTAGAAAGTGGAAGGCAGTGTTTGATTTCTCCTTCTCTCAATCTACTCTGCCTCTGTCCCTTTCTCCCCAGCAAGGCAAACAGGAATAAAACCTGATCTATAAATTTAGCAAAAAGAAAAACATAAACAAAAGAATACATACCATAATAGATGATTATTTATGATTACAGCAGAATAACTGGATTACCTGACCAAGAAAATGGATATAGTTTTTATAAAGGAGATGATGTTTGAGCTGGGGTTTTCTGGACATATATTTCCCTTCTGGCTGGAATTTTTCTATCAGTAAGAAAACAAAAAAATCTGCAAATCAAAATATTAAAAATATAGGTAGTAGAGCATGTAGAATCAGAGAAAATATAAAAATATGTTTGAACCACTCAGATATATTAACAGAGGCACTTAATATATATAGATTTATCTTGATACATGCACACATGTATCAAGCATATGTAAGAGCAAACACAAAATATCAAGAGGCAAAACTTGCATTTGAATGAGTCAATGATGAGCAAGTAATGTTGTATCATTCATTTTTAGTTATTCTTTCTTGCAACATCCTCACAGATTACAAATGAAATTTCTTTCTCTACCGATATTCACCTTTTAAATATAATCCTCATTGATTTTACCCTTTTTATTTGCACCAAACTTTGAAATTAGTAAAAATGCATTTTATATATTCACATCATAAGCATGTATTAAAGGCTAATTTGTGATATGGAAATAAGATTATAAAAGGTTTAGATTGAATATGTTCTGACTCCAGGAAAAACAAAAATAAATAACAACAAATAAAAAGTCCTGATATGGGCTGCTTTATTGGTGATTTATCTCTTTTGTCTAGATGTTTAATTTATCAAAAATGTATGCTATTGCATCTCATTGTCCTTTAAGAATGCCAAGGTTTGTGAGCACCCCTGGGTTGTATTCACCCAAAGGTCATATGATCATCTAAGTTATTTAACAGGGAGTCCACTCATTATCCTGACAGCACATGAAAAAGTACCTGAATTCACGGATTCAAGAAATCAGATGGAAAGATCATGAAATGTTTGAACACATCTCAGTCACAGAGAAGGAGAAATTGAGATATAAAAAAAAAAATGACATCACAGTCCTACCTTATAGGTTGCTTTATTATATTAGCTTAGTAATTTGAGGGTTTTTCTTGAGACGAAGTCTCACTCTTGTACCACAGGCTAGAGTGCAATGGCGTGATTTCGGCTTACTGCAACCTCCGCCTCCTGGGTTCAAGCGATTCTCCTGCCTCAGCCTCCCCAGTAGCTGGAATTACAGGCACCTGCCACCATGCCTGGCTAATTTTTGTATTTTTAGTAGAGACAGGGTTTCACCACACTGGCCAGACTGGTCTCGAACTCCTGACCTCAGGTGATCCGCCCGCCTCGGCCTCCCAAAGTGCTAGGATTATAAGCTTGTGCCACGGTGCCCAGCCGAATTTCAGTATTTTTAAATGAAATATTTTTTTAGCAAATTAAGCAACTATTTTGTTAGTGTGTCTATATGTTAAAGCTGAATCCATTTTTATGAAACATTTATTGGTGCTGCTTATCCTTTATTTTAAAAAATTCTTTTTATATACAAATTTTATATAGCTAATTGAATTTTTTCAAATATTTTGAGTTAAATTCTTTATATTTTGTGCAGTATTTGAAAAGCCTTCTGCACATTCTTATATGCCCTAAATTAAACAAGAATGCCTCAACTAGAGTTTATTTTATAGTGTAATGGAACTGATCTATCCTCAGGAAAATTAGCCTTCCATTTAAATATCTGCATTCATTTGACAGAAAAGCAAGCTAGATATATGTGAGAATGTATATGTGTTTTCACAATTGTTATGCACTCCCATTAGAAAGTGCCAGAATATCTGCAAATAAAATTCTTTGTCAAAATCAATTTTACATGAAGCTTGATTTAATGAGCAGTTTTTATGTGGCACACAAATCTCTGGCACTCTCTTTTTTGTTGCCAACCAGTTTTATTAATCATGGAGCAGTTAGGTTTCAAACCAACTACCCATCCATTAGGATTTATTTCCAGAACTTTGGCAGATCTTACCTCCACAATTTTTTCTGCAACACAGAATCCATTTCTCAAAGAATGTAATGTACTGAGCTTAACATCTTGTAGGGTGAAATAGGCGTTCTAATTAATAGGGGTTGGTGATGGGATATATTTTGTATCATCTAATACTAACTAGAACAAAAAGTTACCCTCCTATCATTCTGGCAAAAAGTCTACACTAAATCCTTATTATATGCTCAATAATAGAAGGGGATTAGTAATGTGGTAACCTTAATCACAAAAGATTGGGCAGATCTACAAAACCTTCCTAAATTTAGAGCAAGTGTCAGTCTGAAGACACTATTATAATGTCCTCAGTCCACGTGGTTAATTTTCAGTTGTGTCAAGGAAGACTATCTTGTGGTAATTCCAGTAGTTCCTGCAGTGCTGCTTACTTCTTAGATCATCAACATTTACTTTCTGAGTTCTAACTTTCATAAATATGCCTTTCATTTTTCTGACTCTCCCCAGAATCAGAAAGGCCATTCATGGTCAAAGAAGTGTTGCACAGGATATTCTGTTTCCTGAAGGATTCAGAAATGTATTACTTCACTAAGCCCTGGACCAGCTCATAGCAAATATTTTATAATAGTTCCTGGAGTAATTTTAATTTATGAATGTTAATATTTCAAAATTGAAATAAAAGTTAGTGATTAATTGAAAATATTGTGTTTGAGATTTTAAATGTGTATAATCCCATTCTTACAGAGTTTAAAAAAATTCTTCAGAGGGAATTGAGTTTCTGGTAATATGATCCATTAGATACCATAAACAACCCTAAACAGCTATAATACAAATGTGAATGAAATACACAAAAATAACTGTATACATCCCTAAGCTGGTAAGATTTTTTAAAAATTCCAACTTGAAAATAAAGTGAAAGTGGTAAAACTGGAAGATGAATGTTGAATTAGTTTTTCAGGTTGATGGTAACATCAGAAATATGGTGACCCTGAGCTTCTTTCCTGTCACCTGATCAGGAATAGGAGACAGGAGAAAAATTGATGACTTGTGTAAGCCAGAGTCTAATAAGAGAACTACATTCTCACTATGTTAAAGAATAAGTTTGTCACGTAGGAGAAGATATCAACACAACAAAAAGGAAATTTACCTATTTTGACTTTGATGCTTAAAATAACTAAGGTAAACACTAAAAGATTATATATAAAGAATGTAAATTGCACTCTAGTAGAAGGAAATAAATGATGGCAAAAATAGAACCTCAATTAGAAAAGACAGAAAGGAAAGGAAATAATGAACAAAAACAGGATATATTGAAAACAGAATAAAGATAATAAATAAAAGTGAGTAGATAATCAATAAGTACATATGGCTAAAATTATTCAGTTGAAAGTAAAAGACATTTAGTCCTGAATTTACTACATCTAGCCACATGTTGTGCATAAAAGACACTGTCAAAACATTAGAATGCAGAAGTTTGAAAATCAAAGGGTGGACTCGTATTTACCTGTCAAATGCTAACAAAAAGATGAGCTTGTAACAAACAAAATAGACTTAACTAAAAAACTAATACTTAACATAAGTAAGGTTGTGTCATAATGATTGAAGTTTCAATTGACAAAGAAGACATACAAATTCTATAGTTTTTGTATATAATACATGGGCTCAAAACAACTATTGGAAAAATTTACAGACATAAAAGAGGAAATACACAAGTATATCATTATAGTGGAAGATTTCAGTACACTTTTTGTCAGTAACTAGTAGATCAATGATATAAACATAGGTCAGAATATAGCAGATTAATAAGATTGTTCTACTAGACATATATAGGATATTAAATCAAAAAGTTATTCTCATTTGTCTTCAAGAAGACATGGAATATTTAAAGAAATTGATTATGTGGTAGGTTATAAAAGTGAGTTTCAACAAATTTTATGGGAATGACATAATGCAGATTGTAATCTTTAACCACAAGGAATTTACATTTTAAATTAATAGAAATAAAAATAACTTTAAACACCCATATCCTTGGACATTTAAAGATTACACGTTCAAACAACCCATCAAATAAAAATAATACTGGGTATTAGAAAGTATTGAGAAATAAAAAATATAATAACTATAATACATATCAAACTTATGATATGCTTATAAAACAGTTTGTAGTAACGTAGAGCCTTAACTATGTCAAAAAAGAAGACAAGCTAAATATTAATAACCTAAATCTAACATAAGAAGAAATAAATCGCCTAATTAGCTGGCAAGTATTAGAGAAAAATAAGAGGAGAAATTAATGAAACGTAAAACAAACATAAAATAGAAACAATCAACAGAGCCAAAAGTAGTTTTTTGATAAGGCTAAGAAAATTGATATATTTGTGGCAAGCACAGTAAAGGAAAAAAAGAATAGATTAAAAATAGAAATAGAAAGGAGGAACATAAATTACAACAGAGATTCAAAAGGTTATAAGAACACATGCTGACACATTTTATGTTGAATATTTGAAACGTTACTTGTTACTGATAAATTTAAAGGAATTTGCAATTTACCAACAGAATTGTGATGACAAAGAAGAGATAATAAACTTGAAAAATTATTCCATGTAAAAAACACTAGGCCAGGACTGCCGTAGAGAGAGAGAGAGTAAGGCTATTCCAGACATTTAAAGAAGAGATAACTCCAGATTTCTACAAAATCACTCACGGAATAGAATAACAGAGAGAGTTTTCAGTGGGAGCAAGAGCATTAGAGACAACCACCACTATTACAGCAAACTAGTAGATAGATGACTTTAAAATAATGAGGGCGAGTAGGCTAAAAGATCTACTGCCAACAGAGGGTAACATGTGTGAATAAGTGTAGAAATTCACCAAAGCCAAGTTAGTTATTTGAAAAGATCAATAAAATTGATAAACCCCTAAAAAAACTGACCAAGAAAATAAGAGAAGCAAGAATAAAAGAAAAAAAAAGGAACTCTATAAACCATAGAACTCTAAATTATTTTAAAAACAAGAAAATAAAGGGAATAAAGAAATATACAATACCATAATTTATTCAATTGGCTTAACAACACATAGCTCTCCCTCTGCATAGCTGAAAAAAAGATGAATGATTTTGGAAAAAAAAAAGCAACAGAAATTATCCAAATCGAATACAAAGTCTAAAACTATGAAGCAGAAGACGTGATATCTGTGGCACAATATTCATGTTCTCTTTGAACTCTGCATAGAAAATGATGTTTTAAATAAGGATCAAAAACCATAACCATAAAAACTACCTGAAAATTAAGAACATTTGATTAATAAAAGACACTGTAAGGAGAATGAAAATATAAAGAAGTTATTTCCAATTTGTATGACTGATAAAGTAATATCTATATGTGTATCTATCGACCTTCCTATCTATCTAATGGCAGGTAGATGATAAATAAGAAAAAATAGTAAAATAGACAAAAGTACCTTAAACAATAGTCCCCTGAGGAAGAAAACTCAACAGATATTAAGATTTTTAAAATGTTGCTGAAACTTACTATAAGGGAAAGTCTGAGAAACTAAATGATATTGAGTACTATAAAAAGTTAAAACCGCAAAAGGGATTGTCATACACAGGTGATTGAAGTACACATTCAAACAAATACTTTGGAAAACCATAAAACATTACCAAGCATTTTGATAGTGAAGATGATGATGACACAGCAATTCACCCCCTAGGTATTATACAATGAAGAAACCCTTATCCTTTAGCTCCAGGAGACAAACATAAGGAAGTTCATAGCATAGCACAGATTTCTCTTCTCTCTCTTCCTCCATCACCCCTTCTCCGAAAATGTCAATGTATTTACATATACACATGCACACACACACACACATATATCTATCTATATATATATATCTCTATCTGTCTATCTATCTATCTATCTATCGCTGAACTGCTGAATAACTCATTTCTGCTTCCAAATCCACTCTATTCTTCTTCATTTATTCTGGACTTTGAGAGATGGATTAATCAGTTTGGACACCATTGATTGACTCAGTCTTAACTTTCAGCTCTTGATTTTTTTTCAGCTGCAGAAGGCACTGCCGGAAACTGGGAGGTTTCTTAGAAGGGTGGGGTTGAGTTATGTATTTGTCAGCAGCCTCCCTGCAAGGTCATTCTGACTTGGCAGCATTTTCACTCTATGAAGACCACAGTTCTTGGCAGGCAGCCCCCTCCTTCTATCTTCTATCTACCTTCTCAAAGTTTGTGTAACTGCTTTCTTTCCCTTCAGATCTAGGGCTGAGGAGGGCTCTTCACTGTTGCCAGCTATGGGGTACTACATTACCACTTGCGGGTTTGCTGAAATCCTCTCACACTTTGGAGAAATAGTTCCTTTATTAAACTCTAGTCATTTGGTTCCTGTGGGAATTTTTACTAATACGAATTCAATCACACATTCCTAATTAAATAAAAAATATAACTTGTGTTGCATTTATATGATTACGTGCATTTGTGTAAGTACAATAGAGTGGCAAAATGAATCAGTTTTGCATGAATTAACATGGTTAGATCTTCATAGCATATTACTGAGTGAAACAGTCTGAAAGAATGACATTTAAACATATAAAGAAATTTCATATTGGCCAAGGTAGCATATTTCATCCACTGCAACTATATTAAATAAAGGTTAGAACTTATTGAGCTATAGCTTATTCTAGGTATGTTATCTCTGCATACATTTTGAATCTTAAACATTGTGATTACAGTTAAGTCATAGTTTGCCATAGAAAGATCGTTTCATTCACTCATCTGTAACATGAGTATGTTTAACCAATGCTCAGATTCAGAGAGAATCTTCTGCATTCTCACTCATAAAGGAACTGTTTATTTCCTTTCATATCACAAAATATTCCCCAAAATATGCAGGGATTTAGTGCCCAGAGATATCACATTCATTCATTCCTTCATTGCATTCAGCAAATAATTAGTGATCAGCCAGTATAGGCTGGGCACTGTCCAAAAAAGGTATGCTGGTCAGGGACTAAACAATGACTTGGGTAGTGGAAATGGACATCATTCCTGCAGGGTGGTCATATGGCACAATGCTGGATGCTATACAACTGAATTCCTCGAATGTCTCTTCAGATACCTATATAAAGACAAATATGTTATCTGAGTTCAGGTCACATGCATTCCTGCTCATTAGAGTGGAGGCAGGATGAGCCTGACTTCACTCTCCAGTGGCTCCTTAGTCCTGTTACAAATGATGCTGGCTTCAGACCCAGGTTGTCCATGAACTTAGTATCACTGCAGCTCCTAGGTTCTCAAATAATACTCCTCTTGATGGCAGTGTGCTAATCTCTTAACCAGTTGAAAAAATAAAGCAGATGGGCCGGGCACATTGGCTCACACCTGTGGTCCCAGCACTTTGGGAGGCCGAGGCGGGTGGATTGCTTGAAGCCAGGAGTTCGAGACCAGCCTGGCCAACATGGCAAAACCCCATCTCTACTAACAATACAAAACATTAGCTGGGAGTGGTGGCACGCACCTGTAATCCCAGCTACTCAGGAGGCTGAGGCACAAGAATCACTTGAACCTGGGGAGGTCGAGGCTGCAGTGAGCCAAGATCTTGCCACTGCACTCCAGCCTGGGCAACAGAGCAAGACTCTGTCTCAACAAAACAACAACAAAAGAAAGAAAGAAAAGAAAAAAGAAAAACAGAGCAGGTGTCTGTTCTCACAGAGCTTGGGGTCTATGGAGTGGATTAAAGGAAAGCAATGAATTATAATGCAGTGCCATGGTGATATTAGGCCAAGTACAGGATGTTACAGGAGAATGGCAGTATGAATCTAACCTAGATTTTTGCTATCTATAGTATCTGTGTGGACATCCAATTATAGAATTACTGCTGCTGCTTCTGTTATTATGAGTTTACAAGGATATGTCACTATGCTCTAAAACGATGATCATCAGAGCTCCAGTTTCAATTATTATATGTACACCATATTTGGGCTTCAGTATCCACAGCTTCTCAATGTAAACTCAACTTTAACAGATATAGGGCCTACACATTTTAAAGAGAAAACTTTATCAGTCCTAATAGCAAGAGGAAATTTTGAGGTTGTTCCAGTAAGATGAAAAACTGGGAGGGACTAGAGGCAAATGAGCCCCACAAGAGATGGAATTCTGTTGCACACACTATCACTTCCTCTTACTTTTTGTTTTCATTGCCTTCCCACTCTTAATAAAAATGGAAGCTGGCTACAACTAGATTTTCATTTAGTTGAAGCAACAGACAGGAACATGTAACTATTCCAAGCCAATAAAATAGTAAATTCAAGTGAACATCTAACAGTAACATAGAATGACAAATAATTTTGAGACATGGGCTCAAGGTTTACTTACTCCCGGCATCAGTCTACTCATTTTTTCTCCACTATACTTTCTATTGTCAAGTAATGAGTATTTCAGGGATTTAAATATGTGTGAAAAAAAAAATTTAGTAGCATACAGGTGACAAACGAACAACGTTTCCAACCCTTTTCAAATTGGTCTATGCACTGTCAGGCCCAGGTGAAGGGGGTCATTGTTAGAGGAAACAGAATGGATAAACACAGATAACACTATAACTCTAGGAAGGAAAATTCATAATTGCTGATGGATCTCCTGTATTTTTCTTATATTTCTTACTAAAGAAATTCTCGAAGAGCAGGGTATTTATTCCTTCATTACTGCTTCCATAAAGTGCTTATAATAAATAAGTAAATATTTGCTGGTAGATAAACCAAATAATAATTTCTTTTAATACTATATGCTCTAGACTGAATATCTGTGTCCCCCCAGAATTTATACGTTGAAACCTAATCCCCAATGTGATGGTATTTAGAGTTGAAGCCTTTGGGAAATAATTAGGCCATAATGGTAGAGCTCTCATGAATGGGATTACTACCCTTAGAAATATCAGACAGCTCCCTCACCAGACACCATATCTGCCAGAGCATTGATCTTGCACTTCTCAACCTCTAGAACTATGAGAAATAAGTGTTTGTTGTTTAAGCCACACAGCGTATGATTTTGTCATAGCAGCCTAAACAGACTATGACACTAGGCATCTACACAGCAGATTTACTGAGAGGTTAGTGTTGCATGACCTGTTGATTTTATTAGAAATTGAACTAAAAATTACCCAATGGAATTCTGATAAAGTATTGCTGAAAAAAAACTATAAAATCTTAAAAATCTTCAAGTTCAAAATTGCCTGAAACTAGAGGCTGTATTAGGATTACTGGGGAGGAGCTATGAGGAGAAAACTCTTCATATCATTTACTCATTGAATCATTCATTTATCCATTAAATACACATTGAGTGATAGGCAGCATTTTAAGTGCTAGAGATACAAATATGAATAAGATAATTTTTGAGACTTAGGATTTCAGGGTCTGTTTTTGGATACCAAAATATTATATATTTTAATACAAGGTAACACAAACATAGCAAAAGCATTAACAAAATGTTACATGAAACAAAGATGTCACTATGCCTGGGAGATTGAAGGGAAGGTTGACACTGGATGTGACATTGTGTTTTAATGTATCAGTAGTAGAAAAGTTAGAATGATGTAGTCAGCAAAACTGTCTAAATATGATACAATGATGAAACTTCCATTTTTAAAGAACTAGCCATTTTCAAATAATTTTAGGCAATGTTGTTTCATTTGATTGCTTTAATAAACACACAAGTTGGACTTTAACTCCATATTTTTTAAAAATGGAATAAACAAGTTCATAGAGATTAAATTTTTTGACCAAATTTGTATGGCTAATAAGGGAATAAATGAAAACTGACAAAAAGGGAATTATTACCTGTCTCAAAAAGTATAGAGTTACCCACTACAGCGAGTGATTGGAAATAAATGGGATGAGCAGTTGATAAGAAGATTGTAAGGAAAATTCCAATGATAGATTAATGACAGGTGTTAGGTAATACATCAAGACATTTAAACCTTGTCATTTTGTGATGTTCAGGGTTGCAGTGACTATGAATTTAAATAATAAATATAGAAAGTTTTGTTAATAAGGAATAACCATTGGTAACTTCTTTTATCAGTCATTTCTTTGGAAACTACCCTGTAACAGAAATGCCATATTGGGGGTTTGACATGATAACTGAATAAGGCTTGGTCTCTGCTTTAACAATGGAGATAATAGGCACTCCACTTACATTCCTGTAAAAGATTTTTTTAAAATAATTAAGACCACTTAATTATCATTTTCATTAAGATTTGTCCCAAATAACCAAAAGTTAACAGAATGTTTTTGATATTATTAATAGTCAAGAAAAAAACATGTGACAAGAAATGATATGTAAATGCAATTATTCATACTGCTTGGCCAAAATCATTTATTGAGAAAAACATTCAGATGTCAAAAAGCAAAAATTAAGCCAATTATTCAACTGGTTAACGTATCCAAGGGCTTATACTCATACAGGTTGTAAGAATTAACTGATTATTTTTATTTAATTCTTATGTTTAGTTTTTTAGGAAAAGGCTGAGTGCACATGATAGCTATGTGTAACTTTTACAGTTCAAAAAGTACTGTCAAACAAACACTTCTTTAAAAGTCTTATACAAACTTCATGAGACAAATAAAGGGATACTGTCTATTTGGAGATGAATAAGTTGAGGCCTAGAGCAAATGACTTGCCTCCATGCAAAGGAGTAATTAAGAATATAGGCCCATATTTAAAGCCTAGCCTTCTAACTTTAAATCCTACGCCCTATTCCACATAACTAGAGAGTTAATCACTATAATAAAAGTATGTCAAGGTCAATATATTAGTATAATAGGTTATTTTGTATTGGTATTTTGTGATATTGGAGCTTGATCTCATGAAACACATTACAAAAAAATTAAAATCGACAAAGGCCATTAAAATTCCTCTCTCTCCACCTCTGAGTCTAGGAAATAGAGCAACACTTATTCCTCAACCACTTACCTTCTGTATGTTAAACCTAGAGAAGCTTGAAAAGTAATCTTCTGACTTTGGATAAGTTCAACCATTGTGGAAAGCAGTGTGGCAATTCCTAAAAGAGCTAAAAACAGAACTGCCATTTGACCCAGCAATTCCATTACTGGGTATATACCCAGAGGAATGTAAGTCATCCTACTATAAAGAAACATGTATGCGAATGTTCACTGCAGCACTATTCACAATAGCAAAGACGTGGAATCAACTTAAATTCTCATCAATGATAGATTGGATAAACAAAATATGGTACATATACACCATGGAATATTATGAAGCCATGAAAAGGAATGAGATTACGTCTTTTGTGGGAGCATGGATGGAGCTGGAGGCCAATATCCTTAGCAAAGTAACGCAGGAACAGGAAAGTAAATACCGCATGTTCTCACTTATAAGTGGTAGCTAACTGATGAGAACTTATGGACACAAAGAAGGGAACAACAGATACTGGGGTCTACTTGCTAGTGGAGGGTGGAAGGAGGGAGAAGAGCAGAGAAAATAACTATTGGGTACTAGGCTTAGTACCTGGGTGACAAAATAATCTGTACAGGAAAACCCCATGACACGAATTTACCTGTGTAATAAACCTGCACATAGACCCTTGAACCTTAAATAGACCAAAAAAAAAAAAAACCAAAAAAAACAAAAAAAAACAAAAAAAAAAAACACGGAAAACAGAGGAAGTTCCAAAACATGCTGCCCTCTGCTCTTTGCATCTTCCCTCTCTTTTAGCAGTCTGCAATTAGGTATGCACAGTGTTGCAGACCCCCCAGTGAGCTGATACATTAAAAGACATTTTGTTGTTAAATATTTCCTTGTTATGATGGCACACTTAAATCTGAAGAGCAACCTGTGAAAGAATGAAGTATTCAAAGATTTTATAGTCCATAAAACAACAAGAGAATTACTTTTAAGGGAACTACAGCATCATGGAGGCATTTCCCTGTTTCCCGCTGAGTTTTTTTTTCCCCTCTCTTTTTTTTTCCAACCCAACCACAATACATCAGCTCTGAACCACAGAAAATTACACACTCTGAGCCACAAGTCACCAAGGGCATTGGATAATTAAAGACTCAAGATCTTGCTGCTTACTTTGTTCACTCCTCCTTTAGGATGGCTCATTTCCAAGTCTGTGATCGATGTTCTCCCATTACAACCAAGAGGATGTCAATTCTGCTTTCAGTCACAGCAATTAACAAGTACTCCCACTGGTACTACAAAAGCATTTTCTCACACAACATACCTGTACTGGGAAACTGAAGTAGGTAAGAGGAACACATCAAGAGAAAGACAGGTGTGGAGTACCATTGAAATACCAGCAGAGCCCAGACTCCTTGTATAACAGTGATGCTGAGAGGGTGAGAGATGCCAACTTTGGCAAGCTTACCTCTGGCTCTGTGCCTGCCCTAAAGCATCTTTTCTCTGTTACTGAGTTTCACTGAAAACAACACCCTTCCCTTAGGGTCCTAAAACTGTGCAGCTGTGCTAGGCTGACAACTATATGGTTTTCCATCACACTTCTTCCAGAGTGAACATATTAAGTTGAATCATTGTCTCTTCCAACAGAGATAGTTAAGCTCCACGTATATTAAGATAACAAGCACTAAGGATATTTAACAAGTTGTGTTACCACTAATTTAACAATGAAAAATAACCTTTAAAAAAAAAAAGGTATATAGCAGGCCAGGTGCAGAGGCTCATGCCTATAATACCCAGCACTTTGGGAGGCCGAGACAGGCAGATCACAAGGTCAGGAGTTCAAGACCTGCCTGGCCAACGTGGTGAAATCCCATCTCTACTCAAAATACAAAAATTAGGCCAACATGATGAAACCCTGTCTCTACTCAAAATACAAAAATTAGCCAGGTGTGGTGGCAGGTGCCTGTAATCCCGGCTACTTGGGAGGCTGAGACAGGAGAATCACTTGAACCGGGGAGGTGGAGGTTGCAGCGAGCTGAGATTGCACCATTGCACTCCAGCCTGGGTTATAGAGTGAGACAGAGAGCCAAATCAGGGGTGAACTCCCATTCACAATTGCTTCAAAGAGAATAAAATACCTAGGAATCCAACTTACAAGGGATGTAAAGGACCTCTTCAAGGAGAACTATAAACCACTGCTCAATGAAATAAAAGAGGACACAAACAAATGGAAGAACAATCCATGCTCATGGATAGGAAGAATTGATATCACGAAAATGGCCATACTGCCCAAGGTAATTCATAGATTCAAAGTCATCCCCATCAAGCTACCAATGACTTTCTTCACAGAATTGGAAAAAGCTACTTTAAAGTTCATATGGAACCAAAACAGAGCCTGCATTGCCAAGACAATCCTAAGCAAAAAGATCAAAGCTGGGGGCATCACGCTACCTGACTTCAAATTATACTACAAGGCTACAGTAACCAAAACAGCATGGTACTGGTACCAAAACAGAGATGTAGACCAATGGAACAGAACAGAGCCCTCAGAAATAATACCACACATCTACAACCATCTGGTCTTTGACAAACCTGACAAAAACAAGAAATGGGGAAAGGATTCCCTATTTAATAAATGGTGCTAGGAAAACTGGCTAGTCATATATAGAAAGCTGAAACTGGATCCCTTCCTTACACCTTATACAAAAATTAATTCAAGATGGATTGAAGACTTAAATGTTAGACCTAAAACCATAAAAACCCTAGAAGAAAACCTAGGCAGTACCTTTCAGGACATAGGCATGGGCAAGGACTTCATGACTAAAACACCAAAAACTATGGCAACAAAAGCCAAAATTGACAAATGGGATCTAATTAAACTAAAGAGCTTCTGCACGCCATCAGAGTGAACAGGCAACCTACAGAATGGGAGAAATTTTTTGCAATTTACCCTCTGACAAAGGGCTAATATCCAGAATCTACAAAGAACTTAAACATATTTACAAGAAAAAATCAAACAACCCCATCAAAAAGTGGGCAAAGGATATGAACAGACACTTTTCAAAACAAGACATTTATGCAGCCCACAGACACATGAAAAAAATGCTCATCATCCATCACTCGCCATCAGAGAAATGCAAATCAAAACCACAATGAGATACCATCTGACACCAGTTAGAATGCCGATCACTAAAAAGTGAGGAAATGACAGGTGCTGGAGAGGAGAGGATGTGGAGAAATAGGAACACTTTTACACTGTTGGTGGGACTCTAAACTAGTTCAACCATTGTGGAAGACAGTGTGGTGATTCCTCAAGGATCTAGAACCAGAAATACCATTTGACCCAGCGATCCCATTACTGGGTATATACCCAAAAGATTATAAATCATGCTACTATAAAGACACATGCACATGTATGTTTATTGCGGCACTATTCACAATAGCAAACACTTGGAACCAACCCAAATGTCCATCAGTGACAGACTGGATTAAGAAAATGTGGCACATATACACCATGGAATATTATGCAGCCATAAGAAAGGATGAGTTCCTGTCCTTTGTAGGGACACGGATGAAACTGGAAACCATCATTCTGAGCAAACTATTGCAAGGATTGAAAATCAAATGATGCATGCTCTCACTCATAGGTGGGAATTGAACAATGAGAACACTTGGACACAGGGTAGGGAACATCACATGACAGGGCTTGTTGTGGGGTTGGGGAAGAGGGGAGGGATTGCATTAGGAAAAATACCTAACGTAAATGACGAGTTAATGGGTACAACACACCAACATGGCACATGTATACACATGTAACAAATGTGCACATTGTGCACATGTACTCTAGAACTTAAAGTATAATAAAAAAATAAAAAACAAAAAAGGCCAAAAAATAAAAAAGACAAAAAGGTATATTGCAGAAAAGGACAAAAATGATCTAGTTAATTCTTTCCCTCCTTTATTTTTAAAACCCTAGTTTTAGAGATGAAGATTTTGAGTTCCAAAAATTATGTGACTTACCCAAGATGGCATAAATGGTTGGTGATGGAGCCAACTGTCCAAGGTACAATAATATACTACAATAATAAGTTTCCTTGTCTAACAAACAATTTTTAAAGCACCTCCATAATATTTGTTTCATAAGAAGCATACTCAGCCTATGCCTAAACACATTCAGGGATAGAAAACTCATTTCTTGAACAACCAAAGCATTTTTGGTCAGCTTTAAAGATTGGGAAAATTTCTTACCATTCACCTGAAATTTATTTTTCTGCATGTTCCATTTCTGGTTTCTTTTTGATCCTTTGGAACTAAAGGGAACAAACTTTATTTTGCTTCGACATGACTTACATATTTTATTCATTCTTTCAACAACTTTATTTAGCCGCTGTCTCATCTTTCAGTCACTCTTTCTAGACATCCAAGATAAAGCTTTTATGTCTGGCCTGAATCTTCTTTTCTCTCTGCAAAGGGCTTCATATTCTTCAAACTCAGGCTTTCTAGCTACTGAATATTATCTCATCAGTATAAGTATATGCTGGTGATGTAACACTGTTGGTGTCCGTTTTCCTTTGTTATTATTATTATTATTATATATTTTTTATAATTTTGCTGTGATCATCTGCCTCCATTGCTGACTTACATGAATAAATCCATAAAATAAAATGCTAGCCGTTGAATTGCTGGATGAAAGCATTTGTGTGTTATTCAGGGGAATCTTCCATATCTTTTTTCCAGTTTGTCATCTGCCAGTTATATTTGGCCAATTTTCCGTCCACACAGCAATTCTAAAGTATTTGAAAATAGAGTATGCTGTAGTGGAAATCAGTACTCTGAATATCATCAAATGGGTTTGAAACAGGCTCCTTGTGATTTTGACAATGTATGTAGGGCAAAGTGTCTTCGGTAATAAAAAAGGAGTGTTATTTCACTATCAGAATTCTTTCTGCCATTCCTTCATGGCACTTTACAACTAGTACTTATGTTCATTATGTATTAATTATCTTGAATTCCTTTAATAACCTTCACATGTATTTTCATTGTTTTTTGTTCTCCCTTTTCTAAACATACGATTTGGCAAAGACCCTTTAAAAATGTGATATTAGAACTGAACACAAAAATCATGATCAGTATAAAACAATGGTATACCAGCTCACTTGTTGCAGATACTATAGTTCTATTAGTGTAGGCTTACATGGTATAGGGTATTTTTTTTTTTTAATTTTTGGTTTAATTTCTAAACTGAGGTACACTGAACTTCTTAATTAAAACTTTAACTTTTTGACTATTGTCGATGTACCTCTTACTTGTATGCTAATTAATTACTATTTGATAACCAAAGTACAGGTCAATGCGCTTATCTTAACTAAATTTCATTTTTGGGGCTTTGGTATATAATTTCATTTTATTTGGAATGTTTTGAATGTCGCTTTTGCTACCAGCTATGTAATTATTACTCTTAGTTTTTATTCTCCCTGAACTTTTTTTTCACATGTTTCTTGGCATTTGCTGAAGTCCTTATTATAAAGTGAAGCAGAATGGCTTGTGGGAAAAAAACCTAGGGCATGTCATACAGCATGCTGCAAAGTGACAATAAGCCATTAATCTATCTTGTGAATGTATATGTGATGAGCAATCCAAGTATTTACCCTTTGTTTTAAATCTTGCCCACAGGATCTTGTCAGAGATTCTGAAACTGAAAGTCTTTCTGAAATTAAAACATAACACTTGCAGGCCGGGCATAGTGGATCACGCCTGTATTCCCAGCACTTTGGGAGGCCAAGGTGGGCAGATCACCTGAGGTCAGGAGTTTGAGACCAGCCTGGCTAATATGGTGAAACCCCGTCACTACTAAAAAATAAAAATAATTAGCTGGGCATGGTAGTGCACGTCTGTAATCCCAGCTACTTGGGAGGCTGGGGCAGAAGAATTGCTTGAACCCGGGAGGCAGAGGTTGCAGTGAGCAAAGATCGTGCCACTGCACTCCAGCCTGGCAACAGAGCTAGATTCCGTCTCAAAATATATACATATATATAACATTTTCAATATTACTATAGTTATGAATCTAGTAAATTTGCCAAGAGAATGTTTCCCATAATCCACTGGGCTGTTGTTCACTACCGTTTTATCCAGGTTAGTTGTTTATTATTAACTAAATAGTAATATATGCAACGATTATGTTGAGATTTTACATTACACTTCCTTGTTTATGCTTCCCATAATCAATCTATTTTTCCTATTATGAAAATCAGGATATGTATCTTTTTCACTCTCATGCACAACTTTCATTGTCTTCTTTCTCAAAGTATTGTTTCTGTGATCTCTAATGTGCTTTCATTATCCTATGACATAATTTATTAAAATATGACATTTGATCACATTTATAACAGGTAGTTGCTGTTCTTTGTATTATCTTTCAACTTTTATTGATTTTGAGTTGCTACTGAATTATTTTTCTTAAAATTCAATTCACAAATTGAATGTAATTTTATGTAGAAACTATACATTCGATATTTTAAAAAGTAAATATAAAGGTCACCTTTTGTAACTCAAAGACAGCAATTGAGGTAGAATTACTAAGCTTTTTAGTCTTGGGGTTCAAATACTTGTTAGATATTATTCTTTCAGGTAAATATAAAGTCTTGAACATTTAGTAAAATCTTTCTTTATTCTTAGTACTTTTAGTTACTATAAGTGGCTATTATAAGAGCAATGAAATCCTCTAAATTTCTAGCGTATATTTCATAAATGACTCTGCATTAAGAGAATCCTTAAAATGGTTTTATATTCATATTATATACATACATATATACGTATGTGTATATATGTATTTTTACTTTTTTCTATTTTTTAATTGATATATCATAGTTGTACATATTTTGGGGGAACATATATTTTGATACATGTATACAACGTGTAAGAGATTCATATTTCACCTTAGCATGCTATAACTTCTACGAAGTATTTTTGAACCCAGAATTTCAAAGTGATAACAAAACATTATTAGGTGGAATAATTCTTTGGGTATTACTACAGAAAGGCAAATTTTGCAGTGTACTTGAAGCCACATGCATTTCATATGGAGTCAGACTCAAATTCCAATTTCTCCGAGTCCTTCCATCATAACTCCTAGGACTTCTGAATATTTATATTTCTGAATTTATAACTATATTTTATTATTTACAATTTTATTTTTATTTAAATATTTTATACACAATATGTTACTGTTAATACTATAAACATTAAACATTAACCAATGTTAATGTGAACACGTTATATACTATAAAACAATATTTTAATTTTATTTGTCTTATTTTTATTTAAAATGAATTTTATTATTTTTATTCTGTTCTTCATGTAAAAAAAGTGAATAAGATATTATCTTGTCTTATATTTTCCCTACTCTAATCAATTCCTTTTTATTTACCCAGGTATTCAGGCATAAACTAGACATATTTACCAAGGCTTTTCTGCAAATAAATTTCTTCCTGCTGGATTTTATTCATATTTAGTAACTATTTCATTCATTTATACTATAGTGTTCATTATTTTAAGTTTGAATTTAAATTTATTTGGTATTCTAGTATATAATTCTATAAAAATATTCTGCTTTCCAAAATCAGCTTTACACAATATCATACCTTCTTTAATATAACTGCAATTAACTTGTGTTTCACAGGAGACAAAAATAAAATAAAATAGTGTAGTGATTGACCACTCATGTTCAGCAAGCAGCTTATTTTGGATTCTAATTCTGCCTCTGATGTCACTTAATTTCTGTTTTCTGTTTCTCATTTGTTAAATGAAAATAATAGCTCCTTTTTCAGAAAGTTGCTGCAAGACTTCAAGTTAAATGACAAAACATATAAAGTATCAAATAGAGTTGCTAGAAAATAGTAATCACTTCATTCAGTATAATTTACATTCAAAGAAACATGCTGTTCTTAAATAGATGTTTCAGTGAACTTTGGCAAATACATACATCTATGTAATGTACATGCCTCCATCAATATATAGATCATCTTAAACACTAGTTACACTTTCCAATCTATTCCCACTCTCCCCAAATACCAACAGTTTTAATTTCTATCACCATATATTGGTTTTGCCCATTCTAGAACATCATATGAATTGAATTATACACTATGTGCTTTTGACTATTCTTTTGCTTAGAATATTTTAAAGATTCATCCATGTTTTGTGTATATCAGTAACTTATTCCTTTTTATTACTGAATATCTATCATGCACGTTTGTCATTTGTTAGCAATATAACACCCCCAAATTATGCAAAAGTATGCAAAGTATCTTTGATCCTTACAAATATAGTTTTGTTAAAAATCACATGTGTATCTTCTGTCTTTTTCAGTTTTGTGTTTATTTGTAAGTTGAATTATGAATCCACAGTAGTTATTTTAAAAGCGATATTTTTTTCTCAATGATATTATTTGGAAATACAATCAAAATATATTTTAAGCCTGTAACTCATATTAAACCTTCCACTGTTGGAATTTTTAGCAGTTCCAATATTTCCCCTGAGATGTCAAAATGTTCCTGAAGTTCAGCCACATCTAAATATGCTCAGTTTCATCTTTCTTTACTCTTATCAATTCCTAAGCCTCATATTATATTCCTCCAAGATTCCTTCTATGTCCATACCTCTGACAAGTTTTTGTTGCTTAGAATTAATTTTAGAGTTGCGACTTCCATGAATTTCAACATCGCTATTTAATAATTGCAATTTGTTGTCAAGGTTTGACCATTTTATCTGCCCTTAAACTTTCAGCCAAGTCTTTAACTCTTCTTGTCATTTAGCTGGTTTGTAAATTAAGCAATTTTTTCTGTATTTATATTTTAGTGTCCAAACCAGAATATTGTACTAACATGTATATTTTAATTGTTATTTTGGTTTAAATAACATTTAAATCATGCTATTTTAAATAATGTTTAGTGGTTCATTTAATTGAAAATAATTAATGGGTTTAGTTATTTATTAATGAGTTCCTCCAAAGGCTATGTTTTACCTTATTCATCTTCAAATTCCAATTATTAAGCAGGCAGACACCAGGGTACAATCAACCTTATTGATTAGCTGATGCAAATACTCCCTGTTAGAGTTAACATAATTAAATTTAAAACTTCTTGTTTATATCTCCTCTATTCTGTTTATATTCTCCAAACGTCTAAATAATAATATACTATAAATAAAGAAGACATTTCTGAAAGGACCCTGAAAAGCCAAAACAATCTTGAGAAAGAAGAACAAAGCTGGATGCATCATACTTACTGATTTCAATATATATTACAAAGATAGAGTAACTAAAACAGTATGGCTCTGGCATAAAGACAGACATATAGACTAGTGGAAGAGAGTAGCGATCCAGAAATAAGCCCATACATGTATGTTCAGTTAATCTTCAACAAAGGTGCAAAGAATAGTTTCTTCAAAAATAGTACTGGGAAAACTGAATATCCGTAAGCAAAATAATGGTATTAGACCCTTATATATCACACAAAAGTCAACTCAAAATAAATTAAAGACTTAAACATAAGACCTGAAACTGTAACACTCCTTGAGTAAAACATTGTGGAAATGCTTTGGCTTTTGTCTTGGAAAAATATTGGCCTCGGTAATGAATTTTTGGATAGGACACCAAAAGCATAGGCAGCAAAATAAAAAAAATAGACAGCAGGACTACATAAAATGATAACGTTTCTGCACAGCAAAGGAAACAACGGAGTGGAAGAAAACAGTTTCAAATTATATAGCTGATAAGGGATTAATATATGGAATACATCAATAACTCCTACAGCTAAAAAACGGCAAAAAATAATAAAGCAATTTAAAAATAAGCAAAGGACTTAAGCAGACATTTATCCAAAGAAGACATACAAATGGCCAACAGAAATATGAAGAGATGCTCAACATTACTAATTATCAGGGAAATGCAAATCAGAAGCACAATGAAGTATCACCTCACACCTTTAGAATGGCTGATATCATAAAAACAAATTAAGTGCTGGCAAAAATGTGGAGAAACTTGAACCCTTGTACACTGTTGGTGTAAATGTCAAATGGTGCAGCTGCCATGGAAAACAGTATAAAGGTTTCTCAAAAAATTAAAAATAGACCTGAGAGGTGAAACCATCTGGACTTCTCGGTCAAGTGGGGACTTGGATAACTTTTCTGTCTTACAAGAGGATTGTAAAACACACGAATCAGCACTCTGTGGCTAGAGGTTTGTAAAATGTGCCAATCAGCGCTCTGTGGCTAGCCAGAGGTTTGTAAAATGGACCAATCAGCACTCTATAAAATGGACCAATCAGTGCTCTGTAAAATAGAATATTATTCAGCCTTAAAAATGGAGGAAATATCGCCATATGCAACAACATGGATGAAACTTAAGAACCTAATGCTTAGTGAAATAAGCAAGTCACAGAAGGACAAATACTGTATGATTACACTTTTATGAGGTATCTTAAATAGTCAAACTCATAGTGGCAAAGTACTGAGTGGTTGTGCTAGGGGCTGAAAAGAGGAAAAAATGGGCAGCTGCTATCCAACAAGTATAAAGTTTCAGTTATGCAAGATGAATAAGATTAGAGATCTGCTGTACAACATTGTGCCTATAGTTAACAAGTCTGTGTTGACTCTTAAAAATTTAAGAGGATCTATCTCATGTTAAATGTCTTTACCACAATAACAGAATTGGAAAACCTTGGATGGGATACTGAAATTTACTAACTGTGCACCCTGGACAAATTGCTTCAAATACTGTTCTTTTTTAAAAAATTAAACTGAGGGTCATCACAATACTTCTTGGGGTTGTTATGTTGGTTAAATGAGATAATTCATGTAATGTGGTTTCACCTAGCATAGCAAGTGTTCTATATATGTCAGTTTTCAGTGATTAATATTACCACTCCTACTACTACTATTACTGCTTGTGCTATTACTGTTATTGTTATTATATATTAAAAGGCACCCAAGTGAGAGTACAAAGAGTACATCTGGTTGTTTACATAAATAATTTTAGGATTCAGGAGTGAAGTTTATACTGTCTTAAGTCTATGCAGAGGAATGTCCAGATCCTTAAAAGAATAGGTCTTATAATCACATTGGATTTTAGTCTTGAAATGAAAAGATCTGTTGAGAACTGAGTTCAATAAGGCTCATAATTTTCAAGCATCAGTCTGAAATGTCAGACACAGCTGGGTTGGAATAATATATAGCTTGAGACAGTACTGAATCACTTTAACATTCAAGCAAAAAGGTAAGACAGTTACATGTCTCTTAAAACTTCAGGATGACTAAATCTTGTCACAGACATGTCCCTATGTAGTAAAAAAAGTCATAACTGTTACCAAGTTGCATGAAATTAAAAGATATATGTTTATCCTTATGACAAACATAGACTTAATAATTTAAACCACAACTATATCTAGACCTGTAATGCTGTCTCTTAGAATTTCTATTATCACTAGAGAGATACACATAAACAGATTAAGACAATCTTTGACTTCATTTGTTATAGTAACAAAGTAGAAAATAACATTTGTAACAAGAACATTAATAATTATTGAAAATACATTAAACTAAAAACTGTTTTTTCAAAAGGAAGGCCATAAAATTAATTATACATAGTTACAATTTACAATCCATTAGAAGAAGCTATGTGTTGAAAAACAACTTGAATGGATCTAGTTCCTGTTCTGTGAATCCACAGTAACACTAATAACCTGGTATAAATTTCTGATAGAAGAAAATACAAAGGATGCCACGTCCATTCCACATATATACACAGGAACAAGACGTAGAGATCCTCTGAGCATGTAAGACATTCAAAGACTCTAAAATAAAGCCCCAATTAATTGCATATTGGGCATTAGGTGGCAATATAAGCTTAATTTAGTGAGACAAAAGAGAAATTTGATAATTTGTGTCATTTTTAGCAAATATCAAAAAATAAATTATTTCTCAAGAGTCATTGGTCAAAAGTGTGTGGTAAAGGCTGGCTAAGGCAGACTGTAAGGGATCTTTTTGCATGGAATAGACATCTGACACATATTTCATGATTGAATATGAGGAACCAATGAAGAAAAGCAAAAGTTATTGAGGTCAAGTTAAACAGTGATATCAAATTCGGGAGAGAATTGAAACACACACACACACACACACGTGCACACACGTAATTTCCTGGCTCTTCCAGATTATAACAATCCTTGTCCTCTCCAGTTCCATCCTTCCCAAATCTTGGACTCCACTCTTCACTGCAGGGTTTGTAGAACTCTTATCTACAGATTTAGCTTCATCACTCAGTTCTGAGCCAAGATTGCCTGAGTTTGCAAGAGCCTTATTCTTAGAAGCAATTGAAGTTTGAAGTTAGTTTTATTGTCCTCAAACTAGTATATAGTATGCTATGATTCTGAGACACACCGTACCCATCAAACTCCAGCTCTCAAACTCTCACCTTACTTTAGTCCATTTAGCAGGACTTTTGTAATGCTTTTGTGTTGGGGAACAGTTTGCCCACTTTCATGTGATATTTGAAGGTAACTTTTCTTAAAAGGAACTATTTAAGAGAAAATTGTCCCCTGCTTTTTGATAACTCTGGTCACTGTCTGGAATTCTGCTTCTTATGGAAAGAATCCTCTGAGACATAACAATCTTATTCATTATTCATCCAACCAACTTCTGTAAAGGCATAGCAAGATGATCCCGTAAAGAGTGACACTGAGTCTATTGTCTGTTGTTTCACATCTTTTGATCCTCTGATTATCCCTGAAGCTATATTAGTACTCATGTTATTTCTCACACTCTGCAAACATATGCTGTATCAGACAGCATGTTAGGAATTACTGACTCAAGAAAATCAAAAATCTCTTCTTACTGTCAAAAAAAACTTCCCAGACTAGTCATCCTGGTACTAATTGTTCAACTCTTCTTTTCCTTTCCCCATAATCTAGCAACTCAGATTCCAAAATGCTGTGTGATATAGGAGAAATTTAGGTGAAACCTACTGTAATGTAATTCATTCCCCACTTGCATCCTAGCTCAGGAAGAATTGATAAGACTCTATCACTTGGGTCACTCAACATTAAGTCAATCTTGCTTTCACTATACATGGTTACCTGATCCTTGAAAGCAGATTTCTACTTTCTATCCCTTTTCCAGTAACAAGATTCACATTCTTGTAATCTTCACAGTTGCCTCATATTTGAGACCCTCTCTTATTTTTCCTAAGGCCAAGTAATCATAAACCTTCATTAGCCCAGTATCATGCACTTTTGACCTAATAATGCAAAATTACTTCGTGCCTGAGTTGTCTTGAGGAAATTCCTAGGAGTAGAATTTCTGGCTACTTTTAAGACTTTTATTTGTATCACAGCCTTTCTGAAATTTTATTATGATGTGTTTGTGTATGTATGTGTGTGTTGATCTACCTGTACTTGTAATACATCGAGATTCTTGAATCTATCTGTTCAGAGTTTTTCAAATATGTGAATGTTTTGGTGTATTTCTTTTCTCTCATCCTGACTTCCTCTTTTGCCTGGGACTTTAATTACACATTTTCTATAGTACTTGATAATGTCATACAGTTCGCTGAGCCTTCCCCCACCTGTGTTCTTTATTTTGTATAATTTGTCTTCTTTTCTCTTGACCTTTTCTTGTGCAGGTCTATTCTTCTGTAGTCCCAGCTAGTGAAATTTTTATTTTAAATATTGTAATTTTTATTTTTATAAATTTATTTTGCATCTTTTTTACATCATCCATTTCTCTCCTCATTATGTTTGTTTTCCTTTATGTCCTTGAACATATTTGTAATAGCAGGAAAACTGTAGCAATGAAAAATTAGCTTATCAAGTTGTTTCAATATACACTGAATATCCTGTGGTCCTCTGATCACCCCTGCAGCTAGATTAGTACTCATATATTTGTTATGTTTAATACACGTCTGGAAACTAATGGAGAGCTTATTATAATAATCTAAGAGAAAATGAGGCCCCATAGCACAAGCACAAGTGGCAGAGGAAAGAAGAAAGTAGATAGAAAATAGACTGGCAAGATTTCACATGAATAATAGTATAAGAATCAACTGACAAGAAGAAAATCAACACTGATTCTGAAGTTTTAGACCTGCACAACAGCAAAAAGATTATACTTTTACTTTGTTATCGATTTATTTATTTCAGAAAGCCGAGAAGGAAAGGAACTTTAGTAGGAAAGATGAGTTTTAACATTTGGAATGTTGTTTAAGAAACAGAGACATAAAATAAGCCTTTGGAAATTTTAGTCAAGACTTTTAGAGAAAAAATGGTTATACCAGATGTCAAAGTAGATGAGGTCACCAAAATAGAGTCAGCAGATGACAGAACCCTTGGTTACACTGACATTAGTGGTCAAGAAAAATTGCAGAATACACAAAACCAATTTTATTTGAATGGGAAATAGTATGTTTGTAGACATTTTGGGTCAAGAACTTTACTTATATAAAATAGAGAAAGAGAAGATGTTATGTACTTTTTTTAAGGCTTCTTGAAATTGGAGTTAATGAGTAAATGGTAATAATCACAAGAAAGTAAAAAATGCTTTAGTAAAACCCTGGCATGCTTATTTGGTTTCCAATTGTGTTAAAGTTAATTATTTGACAGCTGGGTTTATTTTCAAACAGAGAGAGCTTGTTCTTTACTCCCTGTGGGACAGAAAACACATGTTAATCAAAAAATAGTATACATAAGCCATTTATATTGTTACACCAAGTATCCTATTGTTTAATAGGTGATTTAGCTTTTAAGCAGGCCTGTTTGGTAAGGTGTCAAAAGTGTAATAATATCCTATCATTTTTAAAGCCCTAAGGACTTGCCTATTTTTTATTTCCCAATCAAAGTGGAGATTTAATGTAATACAATGTTATGGGAGGAGAAAACAAAAAAACTAAAATTCTATCCCTGGTATTTGCTCAGGGAAGAGGAAGATAAATTTTGTCTTCACCCCTAGCCAACACAGACATACATGTAGAGAAAGAAGCACAGGGGCCATGACCTTCGATCTTGCCTGAGGAATTGATCTGAGACCTGGGAAGTTCTGCAAGAAAAATGGCCATTTCAAAGACTGTGTATACCTAATGATGAAGTTTCAAAATCATTTTTGAAGATAAAAAGTACTTCTTGTTTGGAAAATACAGGTGAAAGGGTCTCGAATCAGATCAAGCTAAAGAAAAATACAAAATGGCAGGGTTCAGAACAGTAGGGAGCTTATATTCCCCTGAATATTAATGCAACATGGTTATTTTATTTGAGGAATTTTTAAAGAATGCTTTTAGTTTTCCTTGTGTCTGAGATAACAGTTTATTAAAGGAATCTTTAAGTGGATTAAAGAAGGTAATAGAGAAATTATCAGCTATCTCTTGATTCCTAATAAAGCAGTTTCAATACAGAAAGCCAAGGCTAAGGGGGAAATAAAACTCCCTGGTTAAGAATTCCTTGTTCCAGACTTTGGAAATAGTATTATGTGATATATAAAGTTATTTGTTCTGCCATTCTGTAATTACTTTTACCTCCATTGTATCTTCTACTTTTAACAATTAAAAGAATTATGATGGTGATATGGTTTGGCTGTGTCCCCACCCAAATCTCATCTTGAATTTCCATGTGCTGTGGGAGGGACCCAGTGGGGGGTAACTGAATCATGGGGGCAAGTCTTTCCTGTGCTGTTCTCATGATAGTGAATGAGACTCACAAGATCTACTGGTTATTATAAGGGGGAGTTTCCCTGCACAAGCTCTCTCTCTTTGCCTGCTGCCATCCATGTAAGATGTGACTTGCTCCTCCTTGCCTTCTGCCACGATTGTGAGGCTTCCCTAGCCACGTGGAACTGTAAGTCCAATTAAACCTCTTTCTTTTATAAATTACCCAGTCTTGGATATGTCTTTATCAGCAGTGTAAAAACAGACTAATACAGATGGTAAATGTATTAATTGGAAATCCAAGAATAAAATGAAATAAATAGACAATGCAAAGAAATACTATAATAAAATTACATGTGACTGAAACAAAATCAAAATTTTTGAGGCAACTTATTATATTTTTTCAATTCTGAATGTTACATTTACTCTCCTGTATGTTTCCTCTTTGTTTTTGACACAGAAGTACTCACATTTTAATATCTTTTGTCTTGTATTTTAAAAGTTTTCCTTTAAAGTGACTCCTAAACACCTGGATATATCAAAGTACAATTTTTATAGATAGGATAGTTCTGCCTCACTAGTTTGAAGTAGAATTAGATATGTATGAATCACAGGTGAGAAAACTGGAAATCATCTACCATACTTTTGGAACTTCTAATGAGTATTTTCTTCAAGAAAGAATCATAAAGACACAATAAATTGCCAAATTAGACTCAATCATTTCCAAAAATTCTGATAAATATTAAAGAAAACAAGGGTTTTTTTTTTTAGAAGTCTTGCAATTATCTTAACAAAAGAAGAAATAAATGAAATAAATTGTCCTCTTTTTAAAAAAAATGTAGGTGCAATAAATACTTTTAGATGTTTGTAGTAAATACAGATAATATTTCTGATAAGCTGCATGTCACAATGGTCTTAATGAGAAAACTAAATAACTTTTAAATGTAAAAACAGAATGTATTTTGGGATTTCACTTTTAATTACAGGGCTTAGTTATTTCATATTATCGTTACTGCATGGTGATATTTTGAAATGATTTTGTTTTCCCAATATTTCACAAATCCTAGAAAATAAAGACTTCCTTTTTTCCTCTAAAAAGGTATAAACAATTGTAAGGGATTATAGAAGTGAGGAAATAAGGACAAAATGGCATTTTCTTTTTACCAAAAAAAGGTAAGTAAAATTTTTTCTATTAATTTGCATTTATATAAGTTTTATGTTGAATTCTTTAAAACATGAAGAATTGAATACAGATTAGCATATTATTTGAAGACAGAAAAATATTTATTCCTCCCATAATTATATATATATTCCTCCATACATACACACACATACATATGTATTCATCATCATAAACATGTATACACAACCTGAAGCAACCATCAAGACCTCAGATCCATGCTGATATGATGTGTTTCATACATATTTGTCACTGAAATTTATAGATGTAGAAGTCACAGGCATGAAAAATAGTTTTGGCATTTCGTTGCAATGCTCTTAAATTCAACTTCCTTTTCACTTTACTGTCTGTTATTTTTTAATGACTGGTATTCTTAAGTAATTTTGTGGCCTTTTGCTTAAAAGATATCTGCTCTCAATCTTCATGCTTAGACAAACCAATGTTTGAATAATATAAAATATGAGCTGGACACGGTGGCTCATGCCTGTAATCTCAGCACTGTGGAAGTCCGAGGCGGGTGGATCATGAGGTCAGGAGTTCTAGACCAGCCTGACCAACATGGTAAAATCCTGTCTCTACTAAAAATACAAAAATTAGCAGGGCATGGTGGCACGCACCTGTAATCCCAGCCACTCAGGAGGCTGAAGCAGAAGAATCCCTTGAACCTGGGAGGCAGAGGTTGCAGTGAGCCGAGATCGCACCATTGCACTACAGCCTGGGTGACAGAGGGAGACTCTGTCAAAAATAAGAAAGAAGAAAGAGAGAAAGAGAGAAAGAGATACAGAGAGAGAAAGAGAAAGAGAGAGAGAGAAAGAGAGAGAGAGAGAGAAAGAAAGAAAGAAAGAAAGAAAGAAAGAAAGAAAGAAAGAAAGACAGAAAGAAAGAAAAAGAAAGAAAGAAAAAGAAAGAAAGAAAGAAAGAAAGAAAGAAAGAAAAGAAAGAAAGAAAGAAAGAAAGAAAGAAAGAAAGAAAGAAAGAAAGAAAGAAAGAAAGAAAGAGAAAGAGAGAGAAAGAGAAAAGGAAGGAAAGGAAGGAAGAACGAACCAGGAAGTTCTTATTCCATGTGGACACTGAATATAAAGGAAATAAATTTCTAGTGACATTACAGAACATTACAATAACACTGCTTATACAAGGCTTACTTTCAAGAGACCCATATATCTAGAATGTTGCTTAGAAATACAGAAACATTTTCTTCTTTTTTAATACTTTAAGTTCTAGGGTACATGTGCACAACGTGCAGGTTACATATGTATACATGTGCCGTGTTGGTGTGCTGCACCCATTAACTTGTCGTTTACATTAGGTGTATCTCCTAATGTTATCCCTTCCTCTCCCCCGGCCACAATAGGACCCGGTGTGTGATGATCCCCTTCCTGTGCCCAAGTGATCTCATTGTTCAATTCCCACCTATGAGTGAGAACATGTGGTATTTGGTTTTCTGTTCTTGCGATAGTTTGCTGAAAATGATGGTTCCCAGCTGCATCCATGTCCCTACAAAGAACACGAACTCATCCTTTTTTATGGCTGCATAGTATTCCATGGTGTATATGTGCCACATTTTCTTAATCCAGTCTGTCACTGATGGACATTTGGGTTGATTCCAAGTCTTTGCTATTGTGAATAGTGCTGCAATAAACATATGTGTGCATGTGTCTTTATAGCAGCATGACTTATAATCCTTTGGGTATATACCCAGTAGTGGGATGGCTGGGTCAAATGGTATTTCTGGTTCTAGATCCTTGAGGAATCACCACACTGTTTTCCACAATGGTTGAACTAGTTTAGAGTCCCACCAACAGTGTAAAAGTGTTCCTATTTCTCCACGTCCTCTCCAGCACCTGTTGTTTCCTGACTTTTTAATGTTTGCCATTCTAACTGGTGTGAGATGGTATCTCATTGTGGTTTTGAATTGCATATCTCTGATGGCGAGTGATGATGAGCATTTTTTCATGTGTCTGTTGGCTGTATGAATGTCTTCTTTTGAGAAATGTCTGTTCATATCCTTTGCCCACTTTTTGATGGTTTTTTTTTTTTCTTGTAAATTTGACTGAGTTCTTTATAGGTTCTGGATATTAGCCCTTTGTCAGATGAGGAGATTGCAAAAATTTTCTCCCATTCTGTAGGTTGCCTGTTCACTCTGATGGTAGTTTCTTTTGCTGTGCAGAAGCTCTTTAGTTTAATTAGATCCCATTTGTCAATTTTGGCTTCTGTTGCTGTTGCTTTGGTGTTTTAGACATGAAGTCCTTGCCCATGCCTATGTCCTGAATGGTATTGCCTAGGTTTTCTTCTAGGGTTTTATGGTTTTAGGTCTAACATTTAAGTCTCTAATCCATCTTGAATTAATTTTCGTATAAGGAGTAAGGAAAGGATCCAGTTTCAGCTTTCTACTTATGGCTAGCCAATTTTCCCAGCACCATTTATTAAATAGGGAATCCTTTCCCCATTTCTTGTTTCTCTCAGGTTTGTCAAAGATCAGATGGCTGTAGACGTGTGGTCTTATTTCTGAGGGCTCTGTTCTGTTCCATTGGTCTATATCTCTGTTATGGTACCAGTACCATGCTGTTTTGGTTACTGTAGCCTTGTAGTATAGTTTGAAGTCAGGTAGCGTGATGCCTCCAGCTTTGTTCTTTCTGCTTAGGATTGTCTTGGCAATGTGGGCTCTGTTTTGGTTCCATATGAACTTTAAAGCAGTTTTTTCCAATTCTGTGAAGAAACTCATTGGTAGCTTAATGGGGATGACATTGAATCTATAAATTACCTTGGGCAGTATGGCCATTTTCACAATATTGATTCTTCCTATCCATGAGCATGGTATGTTCTTCCATTTGCTTGTGTCCTCTTTTATTTCACTGAGCAGTGGTTTGTAGTTCTCCTTGAAGAGGTCCTTTACATTCCTTGTAAGTTGGATTCCTAGGTATTTTATTCTCTTTGAAGCTATTGTGAATGGGAATTCACTCATGACTTGGCTCTCTGTTTGTCTGTTACTAGTGTATAAGAATGCTTGTGATTTTTGCACATTGATTTTGTATCCTGAGACTTTGCTGAAGTTGCTTATTAGCTTAAGGAGATTTTGGGCTGAGACGATGGGGTTTTCTAAATATATAATCATATCATCTGCAAACAGGGACAATTTGACTTCTTTTCCTAATTGAATACCCTTGATTTCTTTCTCTTGCCTGACTGCCCCAGCCAGAACTTCCAACACTATGTTGAATAGGAGTGGTAAGAGAGGGCATCCCTGTCTTGTGCCAGTTTTCAAAGGGAATGCTTCCAGTTTTTGCCCATTCAGTATGATATTGGCTGTGGGTTTGTCATAAATAGCTCTTATTATTTTGAGATACATTCCATCAATACCGAATTTATTGAGAGTTTTTAGCATGAAGGGCTGTAGAATTTTGTCAAAAGCCTTTTCTGCATCTATTGAGATAATCATGTGGTTTTTGTCTTTGGTTCTGTTTATATGCTGGATTACGTTTATTGATTTGCATATGTTGAACCAGTCTTGCATCCCAGGGATGAAGCCCACTTGATCATGGTGGATAAGCTTTTTGATGTGCTGCTGGATTTGGTTTGCCAGTATTTTATTGAGGATTTTTGCATCGATGTTCATCAGGGATATTGGTCTAAAATTCTCAGGTCATCATTCATACCTTATTTTCACTTTCTTTCCACTTTCTTCTTCTTTCTTGTTATTTCTTGTTCTTCCTTCTTCTTCCTTCCTTCTTATTTTTTTGAGATTTGCTTTTCTAATTGTTTAACGTAGGAAGCTTAACAAAGTATGAAGCTGCTGGTCAAAAATGAGCACACGGATGATTGTCAGAAATAATTACTGCCAAACTGAAAGTGCCTGAGAAATCAGAAAATAATTCTAATATGTTTTGAGAAAAAAAACAAAAGCGGAATCTGAGTACATTTAGGGTATGAATAATGAGTCATACACATTCCAAATTTCCTTGAGGTTATAGCTGCCTTTTATCATGGTAAAATAATTGATGCACAGCCTTATAATCTTCATGATTTCAATAAACGGGCTACAATTAACTGTGATATATTTTGCTGACGTCACCATAGCATTGTTAAACTGCCTCTTTTGTAATTAAAGGAAAAATTTGAATTGTCTAAAAAATTCACTTGGCCTTGAATGGAATCACTCCCTTCTTTATGGGTTTGGTATTATGGAACATTTCATGTTGCCTGGTCACATATGAGAAATGATGTATGATAACATCATTACATAAGTATTCCATGAAATATTACCACTCCTGAAGCAAAATCTGCAGCTCTGAAATGCTTAAATTCGCCTATCTTTGTCTTACACACAAAGCAAACAAAAATATCAATGCCTTTAAAAACTATATTTTGTGTGTGTGTTTGCCAAATGGCATGTTGTTTGTGTCCTTCATTATCTAATGTGGTAGATGCTATAGAATCACTTAATGTTATTTCTAGGTACTCTCTAGTCCAACCCTCTCCTTAGGTCATGAGGAAAAAGACTCAGAGAGCTCAGAATATGTTTCCATGCTCTTACCATTAATATTGTTAACTATGAAGCAAAGATTTAAATTTATTAATATCCAGCTTGTATTTTCTTTCTGTGACTACACCTTTAAGTAAAATTTGAACGTTTGAAAAAATATCTCAAGTTGGCTGGGCACAGTGGCTCACACCTGTAATCCCAGCACTTTGGGAGGTTGAGGCGGGCAGATCACTTGAGGTCAAGAGTTCAAGGCCAGCCTAGCCAACATGGTGAAACCCCATCTCTATCTACTAAAATACAAAAATTAGCTGGGTGTGGTGGTGCGGGCCTGTAATCCTAGCTACTCGGGAGGCTGAGGCAGGAGAATCGCTTGAACCTGGGAGGCGGAGGTTGTAGTGAGCCGAAATCATGCTACTGCACTCCAGCCTGGGTGATAAAGTGAGACTCTGTCTTGGGGGAAAAAAAAAAATGAAAAAATACCTCAAGTTGATCTTACATCCGTATTTTCATAATGTCTAAGCTAAATTTGGTATTTTCTATGAGCATGAATTTAGGCAACATACCACAGTACTTTTAACATTACCTATGAGTTTTTACCAATAGAAATAATTTTAGTATCACATTGCAATTTTGTACATGACTTGAATTGTCTATTTTGAAATTACAGATTTTTAGATTTACCAATAGTTCTTATTAATGTCTCAATTAAAAGCAAATGTATCTCAATATCACAGTTTGCTTTAATTTTGTTAACTACAGTTTAATATAATGAATTTCCTTTATAATACCATATATTATGTTTTATGTATTCAAAACCTTATTTTGGGAAGGATTTCATAGGCACCAGACTCTGTAGCAAGAAAAAAGGTTGAAGATCCTCTGACAGATCCTCTACCATGCTCTGCAATCCTTGTGCCATGTCAGATGTGGCACCATATAGCCTTTGGGACTCCCGTGGAAGCTTTGCAGCATCTCCCAGTCTAGGCCTGGAAATGATCCCAAACCCTAGGGATCCATCACCTTATTGTTCAAATAATGTCTGTGTATAACTAGACACAGAATTTCTCACTTTATCACTTTCTCTTCCTCCTCCCCATGCAGTACTTGGGGGAGTACTGCATATTTACACTAAAAATCATTTATCTGAAATTGAAATTTAACTAGACATCCTGTATTTTATCTGATCACCTTAGTCATAAACTCCACAAGTATCCCCATAGGAATTTAAGCCAACATTACAAATCCCATCAGGTGACATCAACATGCAAATAGAACCAGGTGGATTTGCATCTGGCAACTGAAATCTGAGAACTCCTACCAACTAAGTGTACAGGTTTGTAGTGGTCATTATTCTATTACATTCACAATTTCTTCATCATGTTGACTCCATGTGGATTGAATTTCCTAGATCTTATTCGCTGCATTATGATAAAGCTTCGCTGTTACTCAGCTCTTTATATTCATTTTCTCATTTAAACTTCATAGACTCTGAGAGTGGGCATGTTCCCCTCATTTAGAGAGGAAGCTATAGGGATTTGGGGAAATTAATAAACTAGACTTAATTTACACAACTATTAATTGTCAAAGGCAGGGATCTAACTTAAATCTGTTTGATTCATGCTTTTTCCGTATGCTACATTGCTTCTCATGTCAAGTCAGAAAGTTTCAGAAGTAGAGCACATTATGCTAGGTGTGTTAGATAATTTCATATTTTAATGGAGGAAAATAACAGAGCAGAATTTGAAAATATTTATAATTGTATAGCTCCACTGGAACTAAAAAAAATAAAAATAAAATGGCCTCTTTTGTTTAAACATCAAATCAGATTGTGTTGACAAAGCAATGCTTTTTCCCTTGGCATTAAAAATGCTACAAGAGATGTGATAAAAATCCACAAAGATAAAAATGTATATAGGTTTGTTTTTAAATTAAATGTGATTAAAATATCAAAAGCCCTAACATCATAACAGAGGATGGAAAATCCTAATGTTTGGCATGCAAAATAATGACAGAGCAGAAAGCTAGTGATTATAATAAGAGAAAAGCAAATAATACACAAAAAGTAAGTGCAGAATATTGTATTTAACCAATGAAAAACACAGCTGAATGGATGCACGTGCAATGTCTCCCTCGTATATTAAAAAATATGGGCTTTGTTTTCTTTTATGTATGTCCCTGGGAAAAACCAAAACTATTAGTGACCTTAAAGGGGAAGAAATTCCAGAAAAACAAAAGATGATTATGGTTGCTGAGTAGAATAGCATTAAGTTTACACTTTTAATTGTATCATCATTATACTAAATAAATCCCTTTTGCTTAAAAGAGGACACATTTCTAGACACTAAAGCAGCTTTCCAAAAAAGAAAATATGCAACTCTAGATAATTATCAAAGAAATATCCTTGTAATAGTTGAGTATTGATTGATGTGTGTGTGTGTGTGCATGTGAATGTGTGTGAATTAACTATTTTAAATAAATTAGTGTAGGTCTTTTAAAGAACTACTCATCGCATCTGTTTGAAAGCATATTATTACTTTATAATTTGAATAAACACCTAATACTTTGACTCTACAAATTTTTGATTGTAAAAACTGCCTTTTAAAATTCAGGGCAAGTTTTTATTACAACATAAGCATTTATAGAATGTTTTTGCTTTTTTCTAATTCATGTATTTCCTTTGTTTAGCATATATTATAATTTATACATATTCATCATTGTATCACAAATAATTTGAATGAAACCATTAAGGTAGTCCATGGAATAGGGCAAGCTATGGTTATATATTAGAACAATATGAATAACTATTGTTATTTTAGTTACATATTATTTATTATAGAGGTGTAAGTAAACAACCAGATGGCCTTATTTTTTATTTATAAGACCCCCCTCCCATTCCGAATGGTAGAATATTCATAGCAGTTGTTTCTACATTAGTCTTGCTAAGTTGACTCTTGATATGCTAAGCATTTTCTTAGATGCGAGATATGTGCAAGGCCAAACAAAAGATTCAAAATAAAAAAACACTCCACCAACTTGTTGATTTTTTTCCAGGATGTCAAATAATGAACCTCACCCTTATAATGGTCAAACTGACTCCTCAGAACGCTCTTTCTTTGCTACTGACACTTCTGACTAAATGTGCATCTATTCCCCAAAATACTACCGTGCCAACTGGCTTGTGTGGAATAGCCTGAAAATCACAGGTAGTTTAACTAAACCTTTATACATTTGACTGTTAATCTTCATTGAATGTACCTGACTCTTCACTTTTGTATTCTGTGACTTAGACTCGGAAATTTCAAATGATAGATTAATGTAAAAAATAACAATACAGGATATATATTTAAATAACAATAAATGCATTTGCCTGAATTGCTCCCTGACATACGAAGAGAGAAAAATCCAGAGATGGGGCATGGTAGAAAGCTCCACAGGTATATTAAGTGTGTATCATGATTTAAAGACAGTTCTTAGATTTGTACTTTTTCATTCCCTTTCCTCCTTTCTCTCCCTATTGCCTGACATATGACCTTTAAATTTATATATGTGCCCTGTGTTTAATATCCCTGAATTTAGATGGGTAAACCATTTTCTTGTTTTGGGCTTTAAATTCTTTGGTTAATTTATTTTGGTTTCAGTTTCTACTTTCTCTCCATGAATCACACATTCTCCCAACTTCTAATTCCCCATCTTCAAAAGAAAGGTTTTTTTTCATTCTCCAGGATATTTTGTTGCATCTCAAAATACAATAATCTCCCATCTTATCTCAAAATTAGGAAAATAAACAAAAAAGCCTGTTATTTGTTTTGAGAATTTAGTGTAATGATTTTGTGTTATTTATAATTAACCATTCTATAAATATGCAAGAGTTTCACAGACAATATGTTATAAATTGAATTTGATCTATCAACCCTTACAGCTAGTGAGCACGGCAATGTTTCTAAGTGAGGGATTTTAGTGATAGTTCCAGGTTAGAAGTTATGAGTCAGGATGTTTGGGTCTGGCAAAGGAACTCCTATGCTACTCAGGTGTGACTCTAACACCTTTAAATCCCAAGGCCTGGCTCACATTATTGAATCATTGCTCCAAAGGCATAAAGGCATTCAATATTAAAAGCATTAATATTTTAATATTTTGCCTGCCAGCTAAAACATTTCTCCTACTACTGTGCATCATAAAGTCATGCTGAAAAAGGGTGGACAGGTGTAGGCATATTATTCGGTTCACTTATTCCTAGTTAATTACCTTTATGGTTCAAATACCAAGTGATAATAGGAAAGCATGATAAATAGCTCTCCATTAAAATGCTTGGGATATTATAAAAAATGACTTGCTTTCTGCCACCCAATTCTCAGCATATTTTTATCCCATAGTATGTTTTCTTCAGAACAAGACATATTTTCCTTCATCAGATAGATTTGTGATAACACCTCAAGCTAGTGAAAATATGCCAATATTTGACATAATCACTTGAACATGTAATTTACTCTTAATTTGTTACGAAAATACATTTAAGATTAAATTTCTACATGTATTTTATTGATACTTGTAAATTTAAGTATTATAAAAGTATAAAACATATCTATGCTGTAAAATTTAATAACGCTGGTAAAAATGATTTTAAGTATTAGCATTTGAGGGTACTGCCATTTTTGTTGGGTTAATATATTTTTTAATTTTTTGTAATTGTTTCCATGAGTAGAATGAAAGTTAATCATTGCATGTGTAAACTACTGAAGAATTAGAATGATCTTCTTGATGAAATGATACTAATCAATTTCTGGGAATTCTAAATAATAAAAGGTGAGGAGTAGGCAGAATAATAAGTTCCGCCTCATCAAGATATCCAAATTCTAATTCCCAGAACCTGCCTATATGTTATGTTATGTGGCAGAGGCGAACTGAGGATATAGATGGAACTAAGGCTGTTAATCAGATGACCTTAAAATAGAGAGATTAACCTGGATTATCTAGGTGGGCCCAATATCATCACAAGGGTCCTTATAAGTGAAAGAGAGAGGCAGAAGAGGAGAGTCAGAGAGGGAGATGTGCCTATGTGAATTAGGGTCAGTCAGATCCAACACTGATGGCTTTGAAGACAGAAGAAGCAGACCAAGGGCCAAGAAATATGGATTTCCTCTAACACCTGGAAAAGGGAAGAAAGTGGGTTCTTCCCTAGAGTCCCCTAACAGAACATAACCCTGCTGAAACCTTGATTTTAGCCCAATGAGGTTTGTGTCAGACTTATGACCTACAGAACTGTAAGGTAATAAATTCCTGTCGAAGCCACCAAGTTTGTGATTATTTGTTATAACAGCAATAGAAAACTGATGCAGGTATGTAATTCATCAAAAAAGATACCATTTAATTCTATTTTCTTTTAGTCACTGAGTTGGAAATATGTCCAGGGAATTTCATGTTAATGTTATATGCTTCAGTACTTGGGCAGACTTGATATATGAGCAATAAGAACTGGAATAGGGTATAACTGTTTGAAAGAAGCAGTATGCTATATTCTGCACGTGTTATAAAAAATCAGAGACTTCCACTTATGGATGGAAGAAATGGGTATATACAAATTCTCGAGAAACAGTTGTTCCCATTTTAACAGTAAGAATAAACTGAATAAAGACATGCATAATTATTAAGCCTATTGGAGAGCTGAGGAAGCAAATAAATCCAAATAGGTTACATTCAGAAAGCTTAGAAGAAAAGGTACATGTTTGCTTTAACTGCAACATAGAAGTAGAAGGTATCTGCCATAGCTGGAATTAAGAAGAAGAAAACAAATTTTTAACAAATGGCTGTGATTGGGAGGACACGATGTATTAGAAACCTGAGGAGTTTCAGCCAGAGTAAGTCTTCCCTGACCTGCCAAACCTTTCCTATAATACGAACTTTCACTTGACACACAGAAGGAGTACACTGAAGTCCTGTGCAAGGAAGGAGAGCTCAGAGATAATCCTCGAGGTATGTAGGGCCTTCTCCAAGCTCAAGGCAGCAGTCATCTGAAGGCTTAAAGCAGGAGAAATGAGAAAATTCCCTATAAGGCACATCAATTCTTCATCAAGTGAACTGAAGCTGACCTCCACACCTGAGTACAGAGGAAGTAAACTGAGAAAAGTTCCTTGAAGGCACCAAGACCTTTCAAGGTGGATTACCACCAGCTGAAGTTTGAATTCAGAACAAGTGAGCTAAGATAATTCTCAATGGGTGTACTGAATTAACCTCTGAAAGCTGGGAAGGGGCTGAGAGATGATCTGATATGCAGGAAGTTTATGATGAGAACTGATTAGCAAAGAGAACTTTATAAAGAACCAACAATCCATCATGGAGACAAAAAGTAGAGTGATCTCTCCCAATTTTAAAAGATAGCAGCCAGCCTGAAAAACATTTTTAAAACTTCAGTGCTCAGATCACAAATGTTGCTGAAGTATAATTATTGATCCCTACCTCAAAATATTGAAAGTCAGTAATTAATCTCACATAATTGAACTTGGCACAAAATTCAAACCCTACCTGAAAACAGATTAAATTTGTCACCCAATCTATTGACCTGAGAGAAGAGACAATGTACCAGTTTTGTGGTAAAACAGTATTATTCCAGTCACTATTGTTCTTTTATACACAATGTCTGGCATAAAATAAATAACTGTGAAAGAAGGAAGAAAAAAATTGACCTGTCATCAAGAGAGGAAATATTCCATATAAGCAGATACAGAGATGGCCCAAATGCCTGAATTACTGCTTGATGACTTTAAAATAATGAGGGCAATTAGGCTAAAAGATCTAGTACCAAAGGAGGTAACATGCATGAACAGGTGTAGAAATTCATCAAAGCAATAAAAGATATAAAAAACTGGAAATCTATAAACCATAGAACTGTAAATTATAAAAAAATAACAAGAAAATATAGTGAATAAAGAAATACACAATACCATAAATGAATAATTCATTCAATTGGCTTAATACACAGCTCTTCCTCTGCATAGCTGAAAAAAAGATGAATGATTTTGAAAGAAAGCAACAGAAATTACCAAAATCAAATACAAAGTCTAAAAAATGAAGCAGAAGACCTGATATCTGTGGCAAAATATTCATGTTCTTAGAATTTCAGAACAAGTATAGAGAAATAATGTAGCAGAAGGGTATCAAGAGACGTTATCACTAAGAACTTTTCAAAGTTGATTAACTACATCAACCCACAGATTCAAGGTCAGGAAACCCCAAACAGCATAAACACAAGAAAAGCATAACTTGGCATATAATCATAAAACTGCTGAAAACAAAAGGTACAGAGGATATTTTACAGCAACCAGAAAATACATACACACACACACACACACACACGCGTGCGTGCACATATGGTTTTCTTTTTAATTTCTATTCTTATTTTTTTCTTAAAAAAAAAAAAAAAACCAGGATACATGTGCAGAACATGCAGGCTTGTTACACAGGTATACGTGTGCCATTGTGGTTTGCAAACCACCATCTCAATATATTTAACAACTTACATGAAATGAATAAATTCCTTAGATGAATACAACTTACAAAACTGAGCAAGATAGAATTGAAAACTCTGAATATCTATATATGTTACAAAAATGAATTGATTAAAATATTTTATATCAAGAAAAATTGATGCTCACAGAGCTTTACCAGTAAATTGTTTTACACAGTTAATTTAGAAGTTCTTATGCAAATACTTTCAGGAATTGAAGTGAACACTTCCCAACTCATTCTATGAGGTCAATATAATCTTGGTGTCAAAACCTGACTATTCTTCTAGGTACTTATCCAAGAGAAGTGAAGACATGTGTTCACAAGAAGATTTATACAAGAACATTCCTCACAACTTCATTCATAATAACAGAAACTAGAAACCACCCAAATGTCCATTAACAGGTGAAAATATGAAAAATATATTGATTTAACAGAATACTCCTCAGCAACTGAAAGGGACAAACTTTTCATTCAACAATAACTTAGATGTTGAGCAAGAAAAGTCAGATATAAAAAAGGTATAACCTATGATTTTATGAAGTTCTGGAACATGTAAAACTAATCTACAGAGACAGATATCAGAAAATTGTTGATTCCAGATGTGGGGAGCAGTGATGGCAGGATCTGCTCAAAAAGGAACATGAAGGAAAATTAAGTGGTAGTGGAAATGTTTTGCATTTTGCTTTGGGTGGTGGTTACATGGGCATATGAAGTTGTCAAAATTCATCAAACTGAACAGGTAAAATCTCTATATATTTACAGTGTTTTAATTATACTTCAATTTGAAAAAAAGGCTTGCAAAGAATGGAAGCAGCAGGAACCTTGGGGTAATATAAAGCTGAATGGAGGGGTCCTTAAAATTGAGCAGAGGAGCAGGAAATAGTATTGTTCATTCGTTTTGGCAAACCTCTATCAATATCTTATAATTGTATGAATTCAAATTTATCAAAGATTTAATATAGAATATCTGCAAGTATGGAAGTCTCAAGTTTTTAGTTGGTGACTTTCCTAGATTTCTGAGTGTAATTTCCAATCAAGAGAAAAATTTTAAGCCAAAAGCTATCACAAAACTCTTTGTATTACATTAGCCTCTGCAATAAAAATTATTATTAGCATTCCAAAGGTGAAATCAAAAAGCAATTTTAATTGTAATCTGTGCAAATTATGAATTTTTATTTTAAAAATTTTAAAGTAACATATTTGCTCAAAATTTTTAAAGTCAAATTATACCAAAGTATATACATTGCAAGGTGAATCCCTTTCTCAGTGATACCCTCCAAAATTTTACTTCCCAAGAATGTTTGCCTTTAAAATTTTGGATGTATTCTTTCAGGCCTTGCCTATGAGCACAAATTGTTAGAGTTTTTTTGTTTTGTTTTGTTTTTTGTATGTAAAACAGAAAGCAGGCTTTTTTTCTTAGTATACTATGTGACGTACAGGCTTGCTCTTGCCCTTCCAAACACACATAACAACAGCAACAAAGGCTATCCTTGTTTAGAATTTGCTTTACTTTCACCGTTATGACTTGATCATCTAAAATGAAATGCTGAGCTAAGCTAGATGTCAATGTAGATTTACAACTGAAAAAAAAGAGGTTCTGCTTTCGAGGAGCATGTAATCTAATTAGGGAGGACAAGAAAAGAAACGACTTTGATACAGATAAATAAGTTAAACACCAGAGAGGAAGAATTAAGTCATCTTGTATCACTTTGGAAATACCAGCCAACATATAGTTAGCACTGGCAAATCTAAAAAGTTACAGTTGCCTTTGCCATTAGGAATTGCTAACACCTAATAAAAAAGCTTCTGTAGAATGATTTGGAAATTGACAAAGATCAGTCAGCAATGCTCACTGGTCAAGCATGGACACATGTATAAGAGATCAGCCACCTGTCACTTAATTGCTATGAAGCTGCTTATACACCTATATGAACTTGGTTGACAAATCAGCACAGTTACTCATATATATGTAAATAGTGATCTCTGTAACTCATAAAGTCTGGCCTGAAATATCCACTTTGCTTTTGTGTAGTTTTGTAGTTTGCCTAGGTTATACGATGAAATATTGCACATAAGATCCTTGTCACCAATTCCTCCAGCAAGATAAAGTATCAACTTGATCCTCTCAGCCGAGTATCATTACTACATGATAAATTACCACAAAATGTAGCAGCCTAAAATGATCATAAGATGCTCATGGATTCTATGTTTAGGAATTGAGATAGTGAAGTGAGATGGCTTGTCTGTGTTCCAAAATGCCTAGGGTCTAAGTGAGGGAGACTTCACACTGTAGGTACATCAATGGCTGAGGACTGGAATTATCTGGAGATGTCTTCACTTCCATTTCTGGTGCTTAATACTGGCTGTAAGCTGGGACTTCAGCTGTGTTTGTTGACCAAAACTCATAAACAGGGCCTCTCCATGTGTCCTGGGTTTTCTCAGAGCATGCTCATCTCAAGGTAGTCAGATTTCTTAATGACAGTTCAATGCTCCAAAAGTTAATGTTCCATTGAGTATAGCAGAAGCAGCATTGTCTTTAATTACCTAGCCTCAGAAATCATGAGGTGTTACATTCACCACATTCTATTTTTAATTAGTCAGTCACAAAGGCCAGCACAGATTCAAGGGGACAGGACTTACATCTCATTCCTTGATGGGAGACATGTAAATGAATTTGTGAAGGTCTTACAAAAGAAAAAATTAGGGAAGGTTTTCATTGCAATGAGAAAAACAATTTAAACAAAAAGCTACCTCTTAAAAAAAATTGTGTAACAAAAGGAATTAAATGGAAAAGACATATGCTATAACAGTATTGATCCTACTACAGTGAAATCATGTTGCACACATTACACCAGCCAATGCAAATTCCTACTGAGGGAAATATATATGTTGCAAAACCATGTTTCCTTCCATTGTCAATCCCAGTGAGAGTTTGTAGCCATCACTGGGATATCTAACGTCACCCACTGTGACGTTTTGGTATGTAAAGTTTGGAAAATATTAAAAATTTTCTGAACTGAAAATATCTTTAAGGTGATGATATTTTATTTTGGCAGTTAGAAAGAGCTATAAAAATCAGCAGTGTCTCAGAATGTAAATTTGCCAATTCCACAGGGTTAAAGTTTTCCTATTTTGCTTTGTTTATGAAATTTTAGAGTGCCAGGAAATACACTATGTCTTGCAAATAATTTTTTAAAGAATAAATGGTATGTGCCCACAAAATCCACCATCTATGAAGGGAAAAAATAAATATAATTTTAAAAGTCTATAAGCAAGGATGAGATTGCCAAAATTTCACTGGAGATAATGACATTTGCATAGCGTAACCTTCCTTCAAGGTGATAGCCTCTTAAATTTACACAACTGTAAATGAAAAACCACCAAATAATTACTAAACTGTTTCCTTTTTTGGATATCAAGGGTAATAAGCAGATACCAAATAACTGAATTCTCCAGGTAACAAAAATCTCCCCCTTTTAGCAAGCAGATTAAGAATTTTCTAAATTATATTCGATGGCTTATATTATCTTTAAATTAACACACATGATATAATTTAACCTTTTGGGAGATAAGTTTATTATCAGTAAATCAATTATTGCATTCTGTTTTAAATTCTGGTACCATTGTCACAAACAAAAGTCATGGAATTACCTATACTTAACCTTAGATATACTCAGCCTACCACATTTACTTTTATATTTTGGCCTCTGTGTCTGAAGTGAGCAGGAGTGATGGGAGTTGAGTTTCTATATGTTAAAAAAAAAACCACAGTATTTTCATCACCTTGATTCACTAACACTTGTGTCTCTAATTGCCACAACTGTATGTAGTCTCTCTATGCATGTGTTTATTTTTCTGAGTCATTTAAAAGTAGTTATATGATATATATGATGTATATGATGTATATATGATATAGACGATATATACAATATATGATGTATGTATGATGTATATATGATATATATGATGTATATATGATATATAGGCTGTATATATGATATATATGTATATATAACATATACATATCAGCATGGATCCCCTAAGAATGAAATATATAACTATATTATCATAAACACACAAATTTATGTATGCAGCAGTATTATATTAAGTTCATCCAATATTACAAATAATGACTTGATACCTTTTTACACATCCATGATTCTGCACTGCATTTACTTATGTTTCTAAAATGTCATTTAATTCAGAAGCATATCACCTTCATGATATTGACATCTTGGAAGCATCTAGATCAATTGTTTTATAGAATGTCTTACCATTCAGATTTGTATAATTATTTCCACATAATCAGATTCAGATTAAACATGCTTGGTAAAATTTCTACAGGGGTAGTACATGCTTTCCTTCACATCGCATCAAGGGGACAAATATCAGTTTACCCCATTATTGCAGACAATTTAGTTAAATTGGGGTTCTCTACAATATCCTTTTAAAAGGTACCCTTTTACTTTTGTAGCTATACATAGTCAGTGGGGTGACAGTTTTTTTTTTCTTCTTCAACTTTTAAGTTCCAGAGTACATATGCAGGATGTGCAGGTTTGTTAAGTAGGTAACTATGTGCCATGGTGGTTTGCTTCACAGACCAATCCATTCCCTAGGTATTAAGCCCAGCATACATTACCTATTCTTCCTGACGCTCTTCCTCTCCTGTCCTCCCCAGCAAACCCAAGTGTGTGTTGTTCCCCACCCATGTGTTCTCATCCTTCAGCTCCCACTTAGTGAGAACATATGATGTTTGGTTTTCTGTTCCTGCATTAGTTTGCTGAGGATAATTGCTTCCAGCTCCATCCACGTCCCTGCAAAGGACATGATCTCATTCTTTTTATGGCTGCATAATATTCCATGGTGTATATGTACCACATTTTCTTTATCCAGTCTATCATTGATGGACATTTGGGTTGATTTCATGTCTTTGCTATTGTGACTAGTGCTAAAATGAACATATGCATGCATGTATCTTTATAATAGAATGATTTATATTCCTTTGGTTATATACCTAGTAATGAAATTCCGGGGTCAAATGATATTTTTGCTTCTAGAACTTTGAGGACTTGCCACACTATCTTCCACAATACTTGAACTAATTTACACTCCCATCAACAGGGTAAAATTGTTCCTTTTTCTCTGTAACCTCACCAGCATCTGCTGTTTCCTGACTTTTTAACAATCACCATTCTGACTGGTGTGAGATGGCATCTCACTGCAGTTTTGATTTGCATTTCTCTAATTATCAGTGATGGTGAGTTTTTTTTTTTTTTTATATGTTTTTGGGACACATGTATGTCTTCTTTTGAGAAGTGTCTGGTCATATCCTTTACCCACTTTTTAATGAGTTCTTGTAAATTTAAGTTCCTTGTAGACTCTAGATATTAGACCTTTCTTAGATGGACAGATTACAAAAATTTTCTCCCATTCTGTAGGTTGGGGAAGTTCTCCTGGATGATATCCTGAAGTATGTTTTCCAACTTGGTTCTGTTCTCCCCACCTCTTTCAGGTACCCTAATCAGTCATAGGCTTGGTCTTTTTATATAATCCCGTATTTCTGAGGTTTTGTTCATTCCTTTTCTGTTTTCTCACTCTCTATTCTCGTCTGCCTATTTCAGAAGGATAGTCTTCAAACTGAGATTCTTTCCTTCACTTGGTCTATCCTGCTATTGATACTTGTGATTGCATTGTGAAATTCTCATGTTTTTCAGCTCGTCAGGTCAGTTATGTTCCTCTCTAAACTGGCTATCAGTTCCTGTGCTGTTTTATCATGATGCTTCGCTTCTTGGCATTGGATTACAACATACTCCATTAGCTCAGTGAAGTTTGTTATTACCCACCTTCAGAATCCTACTTCTGTCAATTCAGTCATCTCAGCCTCAGCCCAGTTCTGTGCCCTTGCTGGAGAGGTGTTGCAGTCATTTGGAGGTGGTGAGGCACTCTGGCTTTTTGAGTTTTCAGCATTTTTGCATTGATTCTTTTTCATCTTTGTGGGCTTATCTACTTTCTGTCTTTGAGATTGCTGATCTTTAAACAGAGTTTTTGTAGGGGTCTTTTTTGTTGATGTTATTATTGCTTTCTATTTGTTTTTAACAGTCAGACTCCTGTTCCGTAGGGCTGCTGCAGTTTGCTGGGGCTCCCTCCCACACCTAGCGGTATCACCAGGGAAGGGTGCAAAACACCAGAGATGGCAGCCTGCTCCTTCCTCTGGGAGCTCCATCCCAGAGGGGCACCGACCTGATGGCAGCCTGAACACTACTGTAGGAGGTGTCTGGAGACCCCTGTTGGGTGGAGTCTTACCCAGTCAGGAGGAACGGGATCAGGAACCTGCTTTAAAAAGCAGTCTGGCTGCCCCTTGGTGGAGCAGGTACACTGCCCTGGTTGGGGGACCCCCCTTGTCCTCCCCAGAGCCAGCAGGCAGAAAAGACTAAGTCAGCTGAATCACAGAGACCATGGCTGCCCCTTTGCCCAGGGGCTCCATCCCAGTGAGATGAGAGTTCCATAAAACCCTGGCTGGAGTTGCTGAAATTCCTGCAGGGAGGCCCCACCTGGTGAGGAGGGATGGATCAGGCTCCCACTTAAAGGAACAGTCTGGCCACCATCTGCCACGGCAGCTGTGCTGCACTGTGGGGAATTCCTCCAGGTCCAGACCACCCAGACTCCCAGGAGCTCGCGGGGGAGAACGGCCCACTGGAGCTGCAGTGATGGTGGCTGCCTCTCCCCAACGGGAACTCAGTCATCTCTGGGGCAGTCTTCAGCCTGCTGCCACTGGCCAGCTGGAATTCCAAGCCAGTGGGTCTTAACTACTGAGGTGCTGTGTGAGTGGAGTCTGCTGAGCGACGCTGCTTGGCTCCCTGGCTTCAGCCCCCTTCCCAGGGGCATGGTCAGCTCTCCTGCCTCACCGGAATTCCTGGGCAGGAGTATGCAAAAACTCCTGTGTCTCCATGCCTGCCTGAGTGGCTGCCAAGAGTCCACACAGCTCTGTGCTTTGGATCCAAGGCCCTGGTGGCATGGGCTCATGAGAGGATCGCCTGATCCACGGGTTGCAAAGATCTGTGGGAAAAGCATGGTTTCCTGGGCAGGGTCGCAAAATCACTCACCACCTCCAGTGGTTGGGGGTGGGGGTTCCCCATGGTCCTTACTATTCTTGGGCAGGCCATTGCCCCACCCTGCTTTTCCTTGCTCTCCGTAGGTTGTGCCAACCACCTCGTCAGTCCCAATGCGAGCACCTGGATACCTCAATTGAAGGTGTAGAATTCACTCGCCATTTTCCTTCTTTATGAGCGCCACCGACTGCAGCTGCTTCTAATCAGCCATCTTGGCCCAGGGTGATAGTTTTCAACAGAGTGGAAAGTTCAGGTCCCCCAAAACTTTTATCCAATGGCTTTAGCATCCATTAATGTTCCTTGCCTAAATCAGTTATCACTTTGCTCATTTATAATTGTCATTTTCTAATTGTTTTATTCCATCTATTTTGACTGTCATTCTTTCCTAAAAAAACTTTCACTCCTCTGTTCCCTCTTTTTGAATACTAACATGGATTCAATGATTTTTTCTCAACTGTCTATGTTATGGCTTTTACTGTCACTATCTTTTTTCTTTCTTTTCTTTTTTTTTTTTTTTTGAGATAGAATCTTGCTATGTTGCCCAGGCTGGAATGCAGTGGCAGGATCTTGGCTCAGTGCAACCTCCACCTACTGGGTTCAAGTCATTCTCATGTCTCAGCTTTCCGAGTAGCTGGGATTACAAGTGAGTGCCACCACGCCTGGCTTTTTTTTTTTTTTTTTTTTTTGTATTTTTAGTAAAAACAAGGTTTTGCCATGTTGGCTAGGTTGGTCTCAAACTCCTGACCCCAAGTGATCCACCCGCCTCAGCCTCCCAAAGTGCTGGGATCACAGGTGCAAACCACTGTGCCCAGCCTCACTATTCTTTTTGATGTTCAACTGAACCACATGTGGCCAGTGGGAGCCCTTTTAAGCTGACATGCCCTCATTGATATTTGAGTAAGTCTTTGGCAAAAAAGTTCCAGACTCTGCTCTTTCCATATTCAGACCTAGAATCAGTTGTCTATCCAAGGAGGACTAGTTCTTTTCAGTAAGTAATGGTATTTAGAAACAAATATTTGAGTATTAATTGTTGTGACAGTAATCAATTTATTACCTCTCAGTTCCAGCTGCACACTTCAATATATACTCTGTGGTAATACACAAAATTCCTTTGTTTCTCCTATGAAGTGGGAGTGATGTTAGGCTTTCTTTGGAGGCACAGGAGGGACATATTACAGCAGGAAAGGATCCTCTTGCAGTGTGGTAGAACAGTTGTGCCAGTGAAAGGACACGGGGTGGAACTCTGCCCCAGTGATGCACGTAATGTGCCTGATCCTTGGCAAACTGAGATCCTTGGCCCGGTTAAACCAGTACCTCAAAAGTTTCCTCCTTGCACCACCTGATTAACCTCTGCAAGTCCCATGCTATTCAAATGTGGCCCAGAGGATTTTTCTTTTCTGATTGCAGGTTGCCTGGTGATTGCCCACTCTTTGGTTGCACTCTGAAAGGTTGTTTCCTGCTTGTCCAGTTGACTGCAGACCAGCTCTGGCCTGGGAAAACCAGCAAAGTTCTCCACTATCTAGTGGGCTGAACGATACCTTCACCTACAAGGTCTGAAACCCAACCTTGGGGCAGGACCTCCTTCTAAATTTGTCCTTTTTTCTGTACTGTCCTTCAGCTAGAGTACCATATAGAGTTTCTGTACATCTTACCGTCACCTATTATTACAGTCTAATTCTTTTTATTAATCTTCCCCTGTTTAACCCACATTGTGATTTCTGTATCCTGATTGGGCTCAGACTGATACAGGAGTGCTCATTGCAATAAGTGCCATTGTTTGTAGGTTGAGTGGGCACAGATAGAATGCATACATAAAGAACTCACACTGATATCTCCAACTCAAATGCATCTCCACAAGCTGTTCCTCACTCTTCATAGTTGTATCTCCCTTTTCCCACAGTGAGAAACTTGTTTCATAACATCAATATATTAATCATTAGAACAGATACACACAGGATATATTACACTATAATATACACAATACTGTTTAGAATCACTAAACCAATACCACTACTAACAACGAAACTACTGTGTAACACTCAATGCTTATTTGAAGATTTCTGTTCTTAAAATATACCTACTAAGTATTTAATCACAGTCCTGGATGCAAATATGAATTATTGTTTCTGTAGGAGGACAAATTTAGAAGGAGGCCCTGCCCCAAGGTTGGGTTTCAGACTTTGTGGGTGAAGGTGTCGTTCAGCCCACTAGATTGTGGAGAAGTTTGCTGGTTTTCCCAGGCCAGAGCTGGTCTGCAGTCAACTGGACAAGCAGGAAGCAACCTTTCAGAGTGCAATCAAAGAGTGCGCAATCACCAGGCAACCTGCAACCAGAAAAGAAAAATCCTCTGGGCCACATTTGAATAGCGTGGGACTTGCAGAGGTTAATCAGGTGGTGCAAGGAGGAAACTTTTGAGGTATTGGTTTAACTGGGCCAAGGATCTAAGTTATACATATAATCAGTCTGATATAGATTATAGGTTCATTTATCTATGTTTTCAGTTTTTGGATTCAGTTAATTCCCTTTTTGATATTTATGTTTGTTATTTCTTAAATTTTTTTTTTAGAGGCAGGATCTTGCTTTGTTACCCACATTGGAGTGCAGTGGCATGATCACAGCTCATTGAAGCCTCACACTCCTGGGCTCAATCAATCCTCCTGCCTCAACCTCCCAAGTAGCTTGGGAATACAGGTGCACACCACCACCCCTGGTTAATTACAAATAACTGTAGAGACAGAGTCTTTCTATGTTGCCTAGGCTGGTCTAGAACTCCTGACCTCAAGTGATACTCTTGCCTTGGCCTCTCAACGTGCTGGGATTGCAGGCATGAGACACTGAGCCTGGCTCCCTTTTTGGTCTTTTTAAAATTTAAAATATTCATCATTTCAAAGTGGATTATACTTATTAAAGACTTTCTCACTCTGTTTTCCCTCTATTAGACCATCAGTTATTTCAGAGAAGTGCTATGACTGCATCCCTAATAACTCCTTTATTCTCTCAAACATTATAACTTTTGACTTTTAATGTTCTCCTCTATGGAAAATAAAATATCCAAATGTGTTAAAATGAAAGTTAAACTCTGAGTAAACAGACTCTACCTGAGAACATGTATTGTTATTATCCAAATGGTATGTGTTTAAAAGCCTATTAGTGAATTAATTTCATTAAAATAGTAAGGCTTTCAAATGTCTTTGTATGTTCTGCTGTATTCAAAATTATTGACATTCCAAGATGAGTGACTGCCAACACATAAAATATTGGCATACTCCAGTGAAAGGTTAAAATGACCTGTAAGAGGATGATGAACAAAGTGGTATACAAAGGCTTTCCTGAAAACCTAGAAACTCATTATTTTAATATTCACAGCCATTAATTGCTACATACTATAATAAACCATTAATATCAACTAAGAACTACACATATACACATACAGACTCTTATAGAGTTTATCACTTTCATTGGTGTGTGTATATATGATATGCATTTTTAAACCTTTATTTTATATATTTTCAAATGAGATGAAATGTATGAAAAAGCAAGTCCTAAAATAATAATAAACAGTAAAATTAATTAGTTTGCTTATAATGGCTCTTGAACATTTGACATAATCATGATATAAAATCCACCAGTCCACATTTATTTATGAAAATGATGAAAGTATATCTGTGTGGCATGAGCATGTCTACTCACAAGTGAGAACATATTTATACTAATGCATCCATTCAATCTAAAGTAGGATATATGTTTGCTGATTTTTTAGTATTGGTGAATAAATCCTGAGTCATACAAGTATAATATGTAATGCCTTCCCAGAATTGTGTTATGTCCTGAAAGGAATAGGAAAAAATATTGTGATGTATGTTATTATTAGGCAAAGGAGAATACAATCTATTGGAGAAATAATAATTGATCAAATTGGATTGATAACACATAAAATCATCAAAATATGAGTTAGCTTGAATTATAAGTATTATACAAATAATTTAAATATTTTGCTGACAAAATTATAAATTTTTTATTCATTCCTTTTTGTATTCTAGACCAGGGGTCCCCAATTCCTGGGCTGTCAACCATAGCCTGGTAGGAACCGGGCAACACAGCAGGAGGTGAGCAGCAGATGGGTGAGCATTACCACTTGAGTTCTACCTCCTGTCAGATCAGTGGAGGCATTAGATTATCATAGGAGAGCAAACCCTACTGTAAACTGTGCATATAAGGGATCTAGGTTGCACCCTCCTTATGAGAATCTAACTAATGCCTGATCATCTGAGGTGAAACAGTTTCATCCCGAAACCACCCCCCTCCCCTACCAAGACTGTCTGTAGAAAAATTGTCTTCCTCAAAACTGGTCCCTGGTGAAAAAAAGCTTGCAGACCACTGTTCTAGACTACTGTTTCATTAAATATTATTTCCATTTCTTGTCCAGTATTAAATTTATTTTAAATATAAGCATGTATTAATACATAACATGTACATACTTTGTGTAAAAATTAAGTATGATAATAAAGTAAGTACCCAAGAACCCACCATCCAACTTAAGAACTAGAACGTAATATACTGCTTTTATTTGTAGACTATATTTTAGATATTTACCCTGCCTTGTCAGAGGTAACCACTATTCTAAATGCTGTGTTTATTTCTCCCTTGTTTTAAAAATATTATGTTAATTGATACCTTTATCCCCTCCCAATTTTAAAACCTTAAAATACTTTGATATTGCTATCTTTTGACTATTTTTATATTTTGATTCTGTTCATTTTAAGATCAGACATTACTTTAAATTTCTTTAATTTTCAGCTCTTCATAAATCTCTGCCTTTCAGAGATTTATTGGTGAATCTGAACCTTTAGAATTTATTTTAGACTGGGTCTGCTAATGGCAAATTCCAGTTTTAGCTTCATTTTGTTTGGTTTCTTTTACATTAGTTCTGGGAAAAATGTTTTACGTGGATATACATATAGGATTTATTTTACTTTTTTGAAAGGCAAATTGAACAAGTCATTCTACTTTCTCCTGAATTCCATTGTGACTTACAGTCTGTCTCCCTTTTGAGGGTTACCTTATTTTTATTAGATTATTTTTAATGTTTCTTTCTGCTTTTTATTCTGTTTCACTATGTGCCTAGTGAGAGTGTATGTGTATACATGCACATATGTACTTAACGTTGATGGAGATTTGTTGGGTTACTTGAATCTGTGGAATAGTATCTTTCATCAGTTTTACAATATTTTTCAGCCGTTATCTATTCAAATACTGCCTTTTCGTCTTTAATTCTCACTTCTTCTGATATTAACTATATATTGTATCTTCTTATTGTATCCTCCATGACTTTTATCCTGTTTTGCACTTTTGTTTAACTGTGCTTTATTCTAAGTATTTTTCTGATGTATTTTCTGGTTCATCAGTAGTCATTTTATAATTTATAAAATGTTCATATAATTTATAAAATGAACATTTATAAATGTTCACTGACTTGCTTCCAGTTCACTAATTCTCTCTTCAGCTGTGTTAATCTGATGTTAACCACATATACTGAATTATTGATTTTATTTTATTTTGTGTTCTAGTAATTCTTTTTTGTTGTTGTTTTTATATCTACTATGTCATCTTTATGGTTATTCACTGAATATATTTTAAGCCTTTATCTTAATATATTGAAGGAAATGTACTTATTTTATACCCTGATAAGCTCAACAGATTTTCATGGTCTGTTTTACTGGTTCTCATTTTTTTTGGTCTTATTTTCTTATGTGCCTCCCAATATTCCCATAAGGCCAGTTAAAAACTACAACTTAGTTTCACAGCTGTTTCTTTACAAGAAACAATACCCTGAGGGAAAATAATCACTTTGGTACCAAGCTTACTTCTCTTGATTTTGCAAACCCACCCCACACATCTTTATCTGGTAGTTTCTTACTCTCTTGTTAGCTATTTTATGCACTTAGCGATTTATTTTTTAAAGTTCATCTAAGTCTTTTAATTGTCCCCAGCAGGATGCTTAGTAATTCTCTAAGCTTCCTTCCCAGAAGTAAAAGTCACCAGATGGCCTCTTTCCTTTAAAAAACTGTTTTGTCACATTTGTTTAAAAATACGCTGTTTAGTTTTCCATATTTTTGGCCCACATAAACATAATACTGCATAATATATATTATTCTATGACCTAATATTTTCACTTATTGTAGCAATTTTATGAACCCTATTGATACGTCAATTTTCCTTCTAAAGATACTTCGAAATCTTTGAATGATAGAAAAAGCAATGAAACATCATAAATATCCAATTAAACAGTCAGAAGATAACTTATTCTATGCCATTTTTGGGGGAGAACAAAAAATCTTCACGATAAAGAAAATACAGAATTGCATGTGAAAAAATCTCTCAATTTTCCCACCAGAAATAAAATTGAGAATGATTTGCTATAATCTCTCCCAGTTTTTCTCCTACATGTGTGTATGTATGTATGCATTCTAAAATTGTAGTCTAAAATTGTTCAAGAAACCCATTGCATATGTGATCTATTATGAAGTTTTTAAATACTCTTATGTTGTTAATTTACTGTTTAACACTGGACATTAACACACACAATGGGTGGTGTATATAGCTCTAGAAAATCACATTATTCATGTTTCACTATTCCTAAAAAATAAGGCAAAAGTATTCTTGATTAAAATATGGTTAACAATGATTTCAAATGTAGCAGTTTTAAGATTTATAGTTACACTGACTCAGATATCATAGAAATGTAAATTTTAAAATACATTTCTTTAGATAATTCACTTTGCTCATTCGTTATTTTAGCCTGTGAGAAAAAATGGGATATTCCCACTAACAGTTATATTTGTAAAAAGCTGTGCTTTCTCACTCACGACCTTTGTATCGAACTTGTATGCCAAATGCAGTTTTCAGAATTGATAAAGGCAGATAATTGCTGCAAAATCTGAGGAGCAATAAATACCAAGGAGGAGATGGTAGCAACTATGTACCACCCAAAACTGGAGTTAATCGATTTAAAAAATTACAGGAATGTTGAAAAACAACAAGTTGTATATACGAGTACTTCTCCATTGCTGAAGTTGTTCTCCCAGTAGTTTTTCACACTGATCCGTTCTCCAATAAGGACACCAAGAAAATTTCATAAAGAAATCACATCCTTTTGAAGGTTCTCTACTATAGCAGTTTCGTCTCGATCTCTAACTAGTCTGGATTTCTGCTTTGACATTTTAGTCATCTCCAATCTTATATGAGCCTCTTTTGCGTTAATGTGATCTCTGCTGAGTAAATACACAGATTCCAAGGTTTCTCCTTTCCATTTCCAAAGGTCATGTCTGAGACAAAAACTTACTATGGCACCAGAGGTGAACAATCTAAGGGCTGTACCCCGGTGGCCCCCACTGAAAAGTCTTTTGCCATTTGGTCTCTGAATGTTGGTTTTCACAGAAGCTACAGCTGCTCTTGCACTGCAGTACCTGCTTTGGATTTTCCTGATTCCTGCCATGATTTCTGGTTTAAAGGTCATCCTTATCTCAATCCTTGATCCTTGGCTATTGGCTAGCCTTTATAGCACTCACATACTCACTCATTGGGTCATATGGAAACTTATTTGTAAATAAAGTGACATTCCTTGTCTGCATATCCTGTTACCAATTCTGATCTTCCAAAGCAAACCAATCTTGACCTTAGAAATGAAACCTTGTTCAGTCCCAGAGTTCAATTTTGAAAATTAATCATTGGCCCTCACTGGTTTAGATTCCATCTTCAACCTAGCTGGGGCTTCTACTTTTCTCTCTCAAATGCCTGGATTTTGAAATGAAGACCCGGTTTTCACAACTCTTATTTCTAAAGATTGGCTTTTGAAAGCTCTTTTAGATTTAAAAATGTGAACAAGGACTCTTTCTCTTGCTTTCCAGATATAGCATAGGACTCCCTGAGGAATGAAGCAATGGAGTACTCTGGCAGCATAAAGAAAAATTCAAAGTAAAGCATATTAACAGTCTTTGAAATATTATTTTTCTACAGAAATCATGACTCGAACGAAGATATGTTTTATTAAACTCATAACTTTCCATTATGCTCTAAAAGAAAAGATATAATGATAATTAGATAAGGTAATAAAGAAAATAAAAGCACCAATTTTATCATTAAATTCTTAAGTTGTTTCTTTAGTTTGGTTTTAAAGAGACAATACCACAATTACTTAATTTCAAAGTCAAAACCCCTACATTATTTAAATCTACTTTTATATTGGCAGTTAACTTCATCCACTCTCTTGAGTTAATCAAAGGAAATCATGTTTCATTTTCGTTAGTGAAATGCCACACTTCCTCAACAGTTGGTTTGATTTTGCTTCAGCATTTGCTCATCTTGACTACACATCACTTTTTAGCCATCCTATATGGGATACAGAGCATGGCAAGTTATTTAATACTTGTGCCTCTGTTTTATTATTTGCAAAGTATACAATTAACAATGTGCTGATCCCTGTATTCTTATGAAGGCTACATGAGATTATGTAGGTATCAAGCTCACAGCACAGTAGATGTTCAGTATGTTAACGATTCTTTCCTCCATTTTTATCTTCCCATTCACTTTCTAGGTTGCAAAGGGAACATTACAATTTAATGCATTTGTTTTTTCTCATTTAAGGATTTCTCTTTTATAAGCAAAATAATAAAGCTCCTGTTTTGTTTTGTTTCTTGTCCTCATAAAATATACTAGTCTAGGTTTTAGATGTAATCACTGGTGGTCTAGGCTTTAGATTTAATAGGTACTCACTAGTTTGTAAGTAGTTTTAATTTTTTAATTTAATTTAATTTTTTATTTTTGAGACAGAGTCTCACTCTGTCACCCAGGATGGAATGCAGTGGGATGGTCTTGGCTCACTGCAACTTCTACCACCTGGGTTCAGGTGATTCTCATGCTTCAGCCTCCCAAGCAGCTGGGACTATAGGTGTGCTCCACCATGCCAGGCTAATTTTTGTATTTTAAATAGAGACAGGGTTTCACTATGTTGGCCAGGCTGGTCTTGAACTCCTGACTGCAGGTGATCCACCCACCTCAGCCTTCCAAAATGCTGGGATTACAGGCGTGAGCCACCGCGTCTAGCCATAAGTAGCTTTCTTTAAAAGCAATTTCAAACAAAAATGGCTTTACTCTTAACAACAAATTTCTCATTATGGTTCTAGATGGCTTAAATACTAAAATAAAAGTAGTTGAATATTTTACTTTAAGGGATACTCTGTATTTGCTGAAAAAAGAATTATACAAGAAAATAACCATCTCCAAAGTCACAGGGCCCACGTTTCCAAATACACAAAATATTTAAACCAGTCATTTAAATATTGTACTCTGAGTTGGTAAGAAATGTTCTCACCTAACATTCATGGTTTTCCTAAAAATGGTAAATGTGTAAGTCTTCAAAATATTGCATAAATTTGTAGGCAAATATGCTATTGCCTACCACATTAGAAAATTTCCTAGGAATAATTTCTGTTAGGCAATCCAGGGTAGTAGAATGTAAGCTAATAAAGTGAAAATCACATGTACAGTTGAAGCAAGCATGGAACCTCCAGATACCCACTTTACACCATAAATAGAAAAAAAAACCCAAAACACCAAATTCCCACATATCTATATAATCTTTCCAATTTACCTGAAATCCTTCCAATTTAACACTCTCCTCCAGTTTAAGTATTTATCTCATGAAGAATACTCCTAAAATGGCAATACCTAATACAGAGAAAAAACACATTATGGCATTGTCTGCCATTAGCCTACTTTCTATGATTAGGTTTGGACTGGTTTCCAGGCCCATCTCTCTTATAATTTTATACAGTAAGACTGAAATGTGGCCAAGATATCTGTATATCGTATCAAGCACCCCTCACCCCCATCGAGTGTGTTATGGTTGGTCTAGTAAAGGACCCATAGGAATTCTGTCTAGAAAGAAAGGGCTGCTTCATAAAACTAATAAACAGCCAGGGGAAACTTTGAACTGGAAAGTGATTATAAGGTAGGAGAAAGGAACTTTGAGAACAAATCAATTTTGTATATTTGGCCAACGCTGGCTTCTGATGGAGTCCCTATCAGACTGCATGGCCATACCTTAAAGTAACTGAAATCTATGAGAATACATACAAAAGTAAAAAACAAAAAAAGTACTATAAAGCATGGCATATTCACAAGGCAGATTCCAAAAAATATGCTTTCATTTAAATTTTTACATACATGTGTCTCTGAGTGAAATAAAAACTATCAATTGTGAGTCTGAAGTTATCAATCATCAAATATGATTGTTTTATATTAATTTTTATCAGGTGGGAAGACCATAAAAAATGAAATATAATTTCCTGCTTTTTAATGGTCCTAGAAACTAGAGCACATTTGCCGTTAATGGGGTTAATTATATATATGTGAAGTAATTTGATAAGAATAGTTTATTTAATATTTTGTTTTAGATATTTTTAAACTAAAGAAATATACATAATTTTAATATTTATGATTAAAATATAACTTGGCACCTCAGTATGTTCAATTTAAATTAGACTTTGGTTATACATTATTTAATGCACAAATAGGTTTGAGAATACAAAGTCATATTTTAGAAACTTCTTTACAGGCCTACTATTTAAAACATGTCCCAGATAGCAGTAAGATTTATGTTACATTTTAAAGTCTCCTTATTCTTTTCAAACTATTTACAAAGATTAAAACTTAAATCACTGGGATAGGAAATATCCAAGACTAAAACTGTAATTTTATAGACAATTTGTCTTTGTGTTCATATTTGTATAATTGAAGATAAAATGCATTCAAAACTGGCCTCCACAAGCAGGAAATCATTACAAAGAAATGCTGTTCGATAAAGTTTCCTAGTGTTCCTTAGTTCAATTTGAGTTTGAACCTTCTTGAAACTAAACAACCAACATTGTTAACTAGGTGTTGTAGTTGGATTTTAATAGCTTTTAGTTTTTTAAAAATTATTTTCTGTAGGATAAAAATGAAAACTTTCCAATGATAAAAGTAAACTTAGTGTTCATACTCCAAGGCGTTAGAGCAGATGGGTAAATGTTTTCTGGAATAGGCCAGATAGTAAATATTTTCAGTGGTGTGGACCACATATAGCCTCTGTCACAGCCATTCAACTCGGCCACTGTAGCTTGAAATCAGCTATAGACAGTACATAAACAATGGACATGACTGTTTCGTTAACACTTTATTTACAAAAAAATAGCAATGTTCTGACCTGATTTAAAACACAGAGTGAAGGCATAAATAGTAAAACAGTTAAATTATTCATACAGAAGCTTAGCCCTAAGCCAGGTGTGTGAACTCCACATGAGAGCTATTGATTGCGACATGATGATTAACCATTTCTGCACCTCTTAATTCACATGAATTTTGTGAAGACAAAGTATAAATACTACTTTCCTTTATCTCCTGTTACTTTCTCATTCTTTGAGTACAGAGCCTATGTATAACCAAGATAGTTATGTGTTTGCTATTAGATAAATACAAAATCGTTAAAAACATTGACCACTTCTACAAACAATAACTGTTGGTCCAAAATAATAAAAATGCTCTATAAATCCATGATACAAAGTTTATCAAAGGAAAAATAGTATTATTATTGTAAAGAAGGGCCATGGATTGACAACAGTAGAGGATTCTTTTCCTATATTCAGTGGAGATATTTAGGACAAATATTTATTCAGAGTTAAATACATGAAAGAATTGGCGTAAAGTCAAGCTACGTGTTTGAAAATACTTAAGTTATCTAAGTAAAAACCACTGTTGTTCTTGTGTTCCTGAAGATGACAAAATCCAATTTTCAGAAATAGTCAATTGCTTAAGTATAATGTGCACATCCTCATGGTAGAAAAGATGTGACAGAATGTTACTTCTCCTTAATATCAATGTTCTCTTTTTTTGAGACACCCCTTGGCAGTTATGTGGGGCCATGTGGTTGCATTCTGGACAATGAAATATGAATGGAAGTAATATACATTACTTCAAAGATTGGTTTTTAAAACATCTGTAGAAATTTGCATGCTCTTTTTCTGAGTTCATTCAGTGGTAACAAATAGGGGATACAGTAGAGGGCTCCAAAACTCAAGAATGATTGGGACATGAAATCATGTGATTAAAGAGAGTTCTAGCTAGAAGTGGGTTTAATAGGCAAGGTCGTAATGTCTTAAGAGAAATAAATAAATAAATAAATAAGTAATACATGAATTTTAAGCATATACCTGTCTCTAGTATGAAATAAAGGTTACATCTGTAACAATTAGAGTATATATGTATTATTTATATATGTGTGTATATTTATATACATATACGTATATGTACATATTATACATATGTATATGTATAATATGTACATATATGTATATATACATGTTTATACATATATACATATGCATGTATATACATATTATATATACATCTGTAATCGAGTATATATTATGTTTGTGTATATTTTTATATTAGTATATATACAAATATAATATGTATATTTATATATACATACACACACACACACACGGGTATATTGTATATGTGTGTATAAATTTCCCAAGGGTCTGCTTAGAATAAGTTTCAAATTATAGCTCAGAAAACAAATACCAATTTTCTTCAACTATCTTTTTACATAGTGTTTAAATCTAAAAAGTGTTCAATCCTACTCATACAATCTTTCTGAAAAGTATACTAGTAAAAATTTAGTCTTTTGTTAATCTTTCCTCTTCCTAAGTGCCAATGTATATGAAAAAAACAGAAAATTTTTTCTTTTAATAAGTGGTATGGCAAATGCAGGCACAAATAATTTGCTTTATTGTATTTCATAGAATAATGTATATCCCTTGGAAAATTTTTTGAAAAAAATAAAATCAATCTAAGCAAAATGGATTTTAATCTTAAAACAGAAAAACAATGTAATCACATTTTGAAGTCTGATTTACAATTTGTGACAATCAGTTGTGCCACTTTTGTATATCTTGCTACAATAGAAAAAGAACTGAAAAAAGAAAAGGAGTCAGCTATAAGTTAAATTGTAGATAAATGTTAATGATATAGATGCCTACTTTTTTTTTTAAACTGTAATAAAAACAAGCTTTTCTACCTAGTATGCTTTTAAAAAAAATCATTTTGCATTGATCCTATTCAAATTAAGTCTAATAACCAATTTCAAAAATTTCAGTAAAAGAGATTGCATTGTGAATTCAAGGAAAACAACAGCAAATTCTTATTTTAATGCATCTGGTCTTCAACTTTCATTGTCACTTTCTTAGGTTGTGCAAAAGTACTACGGAGTTACAGGCAAAACACCTGCTGAACAACTGAAATGATACAGTAACTCCTTTGAGAGTTGCACTAATGCAATTCAATAAAATTGATCATTGAAGAGAGTTAGCATGTTACTAGTAAAAGAATTCAGAATTACAAGAAATGAGTTGTAAAAATGGCAAGCATTAATAATTATTAGATGCATACAGTACATTACAATGTAAACAGTAAATCACCTTTTAACACAATAAAATAGTAACTATGTGATACAATGAACTTTAGAGATTCAGAAAGGCGACGGTGAGAGTGGGGCTAGTGATAAAAAACTACACATTAGATACAATGTACACTAATCGGGTGACAGGTGCACCAAGATTTCAGAATTTACCACTATATGATTCATCCATGTAACAATAAAAAAAACTTGTGCTCCAAAAGCTATTCAAGTTTAAAAATTAAATAGAAATTTTAAAATTACAGAAAAACATGAACATGAAGATGAAAATGAAAATGATCATACACAGTAGTATCAAGTCAGAAAAGTACGCTATGGATGACACAAAAATAACATAAAACTATGATACAAACCTAATTCATGTCTGGGTTTTGTTGACATAATATGGAATTGAAATCTATTTATTATATTATTTTACTTGGTATATTTATATTTAAAGAATTAAGATACTATTTGTTAACTGCACATATATAATCCTAATCAAATTTATGTTTAAATAACTGTAATATTCCTTTCCTTTCTGTTATGAATTTAATGTGGTCCCCCAAAGTTCTAACGCCCCATGTGATTGTATTTGGAGATAAGGCCTTTATGGAAGTAATGAAAGTTAAATGTGGTCATAAGGATGGAGTCCTAACCTGGTAAAATTAGTATCCACATAAGAAGAGACACCAGAGCACTCTGTGTCCTTTCCTCCAAACACACACCTAGGAAAGGCCATGTGAGACCAGAGAGAGAATGTGGTCATGCAAACCAGAGGAGAGCCCTCACCCAAAAGTGACCATTCTGGCACCTTGATCTTGGACTTCTAGCCTGCAGAACTGTGAGAACATAAATTTCTGTTGTATAAAAAACCCAGTTTATGGTATTTTGTTATGTCAGCATGAGTGGACTAACACACACTATTTGAAAAGCAAAATTTCATTCCTGAGTCTGCAACTCTGAGTTCATTTTTTTTTCACACTTTCTAAAAACTTTTAAGTTCAGGGGTACAAGTGCAGGTTTATTACATAGGTAAACTTGTGTCATGAGTGTTTGTTGTACAGATTATTTTATTTCCCAGCTATTAAGCTTGGCACCCATTAGTAATTTTTCCTGATTCTCTCCCTCGTCCTATCCTCCATTCTCTGAAAGGCCCCCGTGTGTGTTGTTTCCCTGTGTGTGTCCATGTGTTCTCATCAGTTAGCTCCCAATTATAAGTGAGAACATGTGGTATTTGGTTTTCTGTTCCTGTGTTAGTTTGCCAAGGATAATGGCCTTTAGCTCCATCAATGTCTCTGCAAAAACATGATCTCAATCATTTTTATGGCTGTGTAGTATGCCATGGTGTATATGTACATTTTCTTTATCCAGTCTATCATTGATGGGCATTTAAATTGATACCATGTGTTTGATATTGTGAATAGTGCTGCAAATGAACACATGTGTGCATGTATCTTTATAATAGAATGATTTATATTCCCTTGGGTATATACCCAATAACGGGATTTCTGCATGGAATGGTGTTTCTACCTCTAGGTCTTTGAGGAATCGCCACATTGTCTTCCACAATGGATGAAGTAATTTACACTTCTTCCAACAGTGTAAAAGCATTCCATTTTCTTTACAACCTCACCAGCATCTGTTATTTTTTGACTTTTTTTTATACTTTAAATTCTGGGATACATGTACAGAACATGCAGGTTTGTTACATAGGTATACACATGTCATGGTGGTTTGCTGCACCCATCATCCCGTCATCTACATTAGGTATTTCTCCTAATGCTATCTCTCTCCTAGCAAGGCTGGTTCAATATAACCAAATCTATAAATGTGATTCACCATATAAACAGAATGAAAAACAAAAACCATGTGATTATGTCAACAGGCACATAAAAAGCTTTAGATGAAATCCAACATCCCTTCATAATAAAACCCTCAACAGACTAGGCATTGAAGGAATATACTGCAAAATAATACAACTCATATACAACAAACCCTCAGCCAACATCAAACTGAATGGACAAAGCTTGAATCCTTGAGAACTGGAACAAGTCAAGTATGGCGACTCTCAGCATTCCTATTCAACATATAACTGGAAGTCCTAGCCAGAGCAATCAGACAAGACAAAGAAAGAAAAGGCATTCAAACAGGAAAAGAACAAGTCAAACTACCTCTCTTCATAAAGAATGAGATCACATACTTTGCAGGGACATGGATGGAGTTGGAAGCCAATATCCTTAGCAAATTAACACAGGAACAGAAAACCAATACTGCACGTTCTCACCTGTAAGTGGGAGCTAAATGATAAGAACACATGGACACAGAGAGGTGAACAACAGACACTGGAGCCTGTAGGAGGGTGGAAAGTGGGAGAAGGGAGAGGATCAGGAAAAATAACTAAAAGAATTTTAATAGAAGTTAGAGTATGTCATATAACCTGAGCCATTCTAGGGAGGCAGAGAAGTCAAACTGGACATTCCATCAAGTAAGCAGAAGACAACGTTATGGGTACAACTAAAAGACATCTAGGCAAAAAGGCAGTCAGACTAAGGAAAACGCACTGGAAAAAATGAATATTCTACTATATAACTAAATATCATACAAGGATACTAACAGTATTAATAACAATAACTACTATTTCTTGACCTCTGGTAACATGTTAGGCACCTCCTAGGTGCATTTCTTATATTCTCTCTTATTAAGGTCAGTCTTATTGGCCTTATGTTATGGGAGAAGAAACTAAAACTCAGAGAAGGCAATATTCATAGTTTTGCAATTAGTTAGGGGGAGAAAACTGGGTTAAACCCAGGTTTGCAGAACTTCAGGTTTCCTGTTTTTTTGTTTTTTTTTTTTTTTTGTATCACTAAGGGTGCCACCTTCTAGAAAGACTTGGTTACTAGACAGGCTACCAAGAAAATCTGCCCCAAACAAGCAAGCAAACAAACAAAACAAATAATTTTCAGAATTTGGATGCAGGGCTTATCTTAGGATCATTTGTCAGTAGTGGGACTAAAATTCAAAGTAGGACAAGTAGTAAGAATATCTTCATGCTGAAGCCCATATTATTGGCTAAGATCAGAGACATTTAAATATTTAGATTTCTTTAATTTTTTGTTCCTTTTCAATGACTTTTCATGGTTTCTTTCATCCTCCCTCCCAGTTTTACTGAGGTTTAATTGACAAATATGAAGTGTATATATCCTCACATAGTTGGTTCTTGTTGTTGTTGCTGTTTTGTGGTGGACATGCTTCAGATCCACTCACTTGTTTTTAAAATAAGTCATATGATCAGAAGCCCTTCACACTGGTTATTCTCAATTTCTTCCCTTAAATCGATTCTTGTGCATTTTCTGCTCTACTCTAGATCCCAGAGGGTTGGCCCCTACAGAGGACATCAGATAACATGTCCTCAGTATTCTGGTTGGATTTGACCAATAAAATTGAACCAGTAGGAAATTGGAGAGTGGGAAGATAGAGAAGGCGGGAAAGTATTCCTGCCCACTTCCTCTGTCCCTCATTCCAGTCACGGCAGTGTCTGCTTTCCTTCACTTCTACGGTTCTGAAAGGCAGTCCTTTTCTGGCCATGACTCCAACTCTCACAAGGCTCTAGCCGGCACTGCTCTGTTTTTTGCCCCCTCAAATCTGCTATTGTTAATCCATGGAGTTTTGCCATCCCTTATCAGATGTCTTACATTACCCATATCTCTATACTTTCTTCCTTTTCCAAATTCTTTTCAGTTAAACCCTTCCCAATTTGTCATGTATTTTCTGCCCAGAACATTAACACAAAAGGTGATAATATACCACATTACACCTATTGCTATATGGTATTTTAATACTCATGTTTCACTCTCAAAATACCCTGGTTTGGGGTTGATATATGGTCATTCTATTGATATTCCATGTAAATATTCATTGCAACTTCTTTTTATTATTCGAATCCCAAAACAATGTTGGAATCTGTAATTGAATTCACAAGGGCAGGATGGTAAAATAGACAATGCATCAGCCTCAAAGAGGAGGATTTTACTTATTAGCTCTAAACTTGGACCACTTAGTTAACTTCTCTGAACCTGTGACATTAGCTGTAGAAGGAGAACAACAAAACCCACAGTGAAGGGTTGTTTCAAAGGAGCAGAGAATATGTAAAGTTTCCTGAAGATATGTGCTTAATATTATAAATTATGAAAATTATTTTATTGGAAGTATTTATTTTTGAGCTCTTGGACAGTCCTTGATATAAAGCAAGTACTCAAAAATGTTTAATGGGATAATGTAATGGATGATTTTCAAATGAGAATCAATTATAAATTAGAACTGGATTTGTAGTTATCTTTAGCTTTGCAATAATTTTTCATTTTGTTCTTTCCCTGTGCAATTTTTCTTAAATTTAAATGAGTTACTAAAATGTAGACTTTATTGAGCTTTAACTGGTAAATAAAATGTGTATATATTTAAGGTGTGCAATGTGATGAACTGATATACATATACATTGTGAAATGAATACCACGATCAAGCTAATTAACATTTCCATCACCTCACATAGTTTCCTTGATTTGTGGTGGTGGTTGTTTTGTGGTGAGAATACTTCTTATCTACTCAGTTGTTTTTAAAATGGGTCATATGATCAGAAGCCCTCTCATACTGGTATAGCTGTAAAACCTATGCAATTATTACATTCAATTTCAATTACAATTATGAATATATCTGAGCCTGTTAGCTTGCCTACACTATTAATATAGGCGTTCAGGCCTTACCTGCTTTCTATTTAGCCCACTATTTGACACGTTCTAGGCAATAAGTAAAGAGGGCTAGATAAGAACCTCAGGATACTTGCTTTCAGACCATTGGCTATAGGCTGACGCATGGTGGAGGGCTTCTTACTTTCAGACCAAAATACTGAACAATTGAGGTGCGACTGCATTTGCACGTGAGAATAATTATAGCTGTGGGCTTATAAAATTTCAGACTGACCTAGGAATGACCTAGCATAACAGGACTGAGGGGTACAAGGCTGCTCCACCAGTCCTACTTTCCATCTTTTGTAGTGGATCTCTATATCCCTTTATGAATATACTATATCTTCAGCTCCTTGTTATACCTAGTGTGGTACTTTGACAACTTAAGCTTTCAGTCAAAGTCATTAAGCTACATTAAGCTACCTCAAGAAACATAAAATGAAATAATATATGTAAAAAGATAACTTATACAAACTATGTCTAGCACACAATACATAGGTAAAGCATACTTGTTGCACAGCTATTAAAAGTCACTCAGTAAATAAGAATTTGCTTTCTTTCTACTATAAATGGGATATTTTGCTATGTGCTGTAAGGGATATAATATTGGTCATATAGGATGGTGTTCTACCCTAGAAGACATACAACTTAGTAGGGGCAAATCCGAATCCAACACTGTTAACTGTGTCATGCATTCAAATGTCAACTTGTGTTTACCTCTAACTCACAGACATTGGGCAACACATTGGAGACATAACAATAAGCCGTGGTGTATTTTTTTCAAGTTCACCTTCTCTTGTAATTTTCCTGTTTTCTCACTGATTAATCACCCTAATCAATTACTCTTTCTAAACTTCTGATATATTTTGTTCAGACATCTGTTATAATTTTTATAATTATGAATTCACAAATTAATCTTCCCCATTATGTACAAGGTTCATTGCCCATGTTATTTACATATGGATCAAGGACTGGCAAGGCTCCTGCTAAACATTTATTGTAAATATACCCCTATTTAGTAGCAATCTTCTGATTTAAGATGAGTTATGAGCCTTAATTTATAGCTGTTAAAAATGATTCCTTACCAGAAAAAGGGAGGGGATCTAAACCTAAATGTACCCTCATGGCATTTTCACTTAGATTTTGGGGTGATGAGTAACTCTTTACCTCCTCCATTTCCTTTTTATCCCAGCTTTAAAAAAGTTATATTTCCTTACCAGCCCTCATCATACATGTATTTATTTACTATTAGGTGGATAACAACAGGTACCTAGTAATCCCTTCAACCAAGACATTCAATTTCTCATCTTTCCCCTCCCACTTCTCCATCTTAGCTTTTAAATTAGCAATCAAAATATAAGGCACGCTAAATTTATTTAATATAACTTTCCCCACAAGTGAAATACCTGCATACATTCTCTCAAAGAAGAGTGAAAAAGTGAAGGCTGACAGAGGGCACACAACCATATTCAGTAATTTTCCTTGTTTTGTTGTAACAACTTACTGGGTACTGGTTTGTCAAATTAGCTTAATTCCACATTACAAATTATTAATAGCTTTACCTTTTTGTTTGTTGTTATCAACAATGATCTCTTCTCTACCCGTGCATGGCATTTTAGGAGGTTCCCTTAGCTTTCCTGTAAATATATGAAATAAGAATAATCTCATTTGATGTTTCCTAATCATTTTCTGTTTGTGAATGGTACTGTATAAACTAAAACCTTAAGCTCACATCTAATTTAATCTTCCTTTCTGTCCCATCCTTAGGTTTGACACAAGATGTATGAACCTGTACTAGAAGAGGGAGAGCAATATGGTCTCTTTTACCCTCCTCTGCCTCCTCTCCAGTTTTGCTTTGGGCTGCTTGTCAGAGTTGGAGTGAGGGAGAATCAGAGGAAGAGGAGCAAATAGCTTTACATAAACTCAGGTATTTTAGTATTCTCTTGATCAAAACCAGCCAGGATGGCCTCTATTATGGAAAGCAATAGAATACTTGGTCTTTCACAAGACTTATTTTGAGAGTTTTTGAAAACACATTTCTCTTTCATGGGCTATGTGTTTTGTGGCTTATTTTGTGACCTCTCTGAGCACTTGCTCTGTGACTTTTTATTGGTGGATCCCCTCATTTTGGCAAATAGCCCTCTTGGAAAAAGTCATCAAGATGACTCTGGCATGGATGCCAACTATACAATAGGAAATTGGCATTTCATTTTTCAAGTGCTAATATAAATGGTACTGTTTTAAATTTCAAATTCTAATTAATATATAAGAAAGCAATTGACCTTCATGTATTAACACTGTATCCTGCAAACTTGCTATAACTTATTAGTCCCAGGAATTTTTCCTTGATTCTTTAGGATTTTCTGCATAATCACCTCATCTGTAAACAGACATTTTGATTTCTTTCTTCTCAATATTTATAGCTTTTATTTCCTTGTTGCATTAGCTAAGACTTCTAGTAGGTTTTGATTATGAGTGGCGAGAGGGAACATCCTTGCATTTGACACTTTAAGAAAAAAATAATAAACAGTAGTTTTCCTTACACCTTCAAAACAGGGACTTAAAATCCAAATATCATTATTTCAACAAGAACAAAACCTTAATCACATATGTTTCTATAAAAGGAAAGGAAATCATATTATCGTAGATCATATGGTATTGTTTTTGTTAGGTAATAATGTAGCACTTAATATAACATATTAACTGAATGAGGCCTCCTGCTATAGTGAAATGCACACTGAACCTCAACTAGGCATGTGAACACCCATGTCAAAGTTTCTTAGAATTATAGGCAACTTTTATTGGAAAAGTCTTACTTCTTACTACGGATTGTTGCACTTCTTATCTTTTCAATGTCTCACTATTAAATTACATTCGTCTCCTGAAACCACTGTCTTCTTTCCTCTAGGCTCCATATCTAGGTACAATAACAAGGCTAACATGGGGTAAGCAAATTATCAGTATGCAAGAGCATAATTGGTTTCCACAGATGTTAAGGCATCACTTCCAGCATCAATAGGCACATCCTCTCCACTTCCAAAACACATGTAAATCAAAAATTAAACCTAGAATTTTGTCATATTAAAAAAACACAATTATAACATGTAAAATGTGTGAATAAAGTAATACAGGCAGTAATGTATGCACATGAAATGCTCCACTGGCCGGGCACAGTGGCTCAAGCCTGTAATCCCAGCACTTTGGGAGGTCAAGGTGGGTGGATCCCGTGAGGTCAAGAGTTGGAGACCAGCCTGACCAACATGGTGAAACCCCACCTCTACTAAAAATACAAAATTAGCTGGGCATGGTGGTGCATGCCTGTAATCCCAGCTACTTGGGAGGCTGAGGCAGGAGAATTGCTTGAACCCAGGAGGCAGAGGTTGCGGTGAGCCAAGATTGCGCCATTGCACTCCAGTCTGGGCAATAAGAGTGAAACGAGAGAGAGAGAGAGTGTGAAATGAGAAAGAGAGAGAGAGGGAGTGAAACGAGAGAGAGAGAGAGAGAAACGAGAGAGAGACAAAGAAAAAGAAAAGAAAACAAAAGAAAAGGAAAGAAAGGAAGGAGAGAGAAAGAGAGAGAGAAACTCTCCACTGGTGATCTGGAACATACATCAACATAGAGACTACAGGAAACAATAGCTTGGGGTTTGAAGTATGAGCTATTTTCTTTACACCTTACTAACTATAATTTGCATAAGATTTGAGAAAGCATAGTCCCAAATGCCTAATTACCCTCTGCAGTAGTTAGACACCGGTTCATCTATAATCATGACAGACGTTCAAGGCTGGGTATATACTGCTAGAGAGTTGCTGTCTGTAAACTTTGAAAGGCAAGACAAAAACAGGTAACTAAGCTTATTGTAAACGGGAGGAACAATTATGTAGCTACCACTGAGTTTCCTTTCGCAATTCTGAAAATAAGGAACACTATCCTGAAAATATAGTTAAGTCTAGAGTGTTTCATTCCAAATCTATTGGGCTCTGAACACTTAATTTTCAAAGTGAGATACATGCAATATAAAACAGTAAAAGGTCTATATTTCATACTAACATATTTTTTAAGTGCTTAACTAAGGAGACACTATAAAGTTGGTCTAGTTTGTCTTCAGTGTGATACCCTCTCTCTGAGCTTAACCCCAACCTCAGCATGCTCCCGTTCTCCCTCACAATGCTTCACTGGCCAGTGTTTTCATGCCTTGCAGAGTTTCTCCTATTAGGGAAAGAATAGCATGAGAAATAGATTCACACACATGAAGATATTATACATCCTTGCTTCTCAAATTGTGCTCCACAGAACAGAAAAATTGGCACACCATACTTACCAAGTAAGAATCTGCATTTTCATAAGTTCCCCACATGCTTTGTATGCGCTTTAATAGGGTAACTAGGAGATTCACATGCACATCAAAGTTTCAGAAACATTGGTGGAGATGTTGCTGTTATCCAGAGCAGTGGTTCTCAAAGTGTGATCCCTGGGCGAGTAGCGTCAGCACAAGCATCAGCATCACCTGGTAACTTATTAGAAATGTAAATTGTCAGGCCCTGCCCCAAACCTACTGATTAGAAATGCTGGGTGTGGGGCTCAGCTGTCTGTGTTTTAACAAGCCCTCCAGGGGATTCTGATGCATGAAAAAATTTAAGGACCACTCACTGTTCCAGGGCGTCTCATGGAAATAATTGCTAATTTCAGAATCAAATAGCTCAGAACACCATAAAAAGTAGAAAGGGGTAGGAGTTTTACCCCATAGAGCATCCTGGCTTTCCTCCAACTCGCATAATCCTGACATTCAAGAATTTTCCAAACATGCCCCAGGTGTGCTTTTAAAATCCCTTGATACCAATTGATCTAATTCAAGAATTCTGCTCCATTACTTTAGCTATTTTAAACTATGAAATTTCGCACAACTAGGACATCAGGTTGTATAGCAATTTTAATTAGCTGCTTATAATATGAAGAAGATCATTGACTTACCGGAATTACTTCACTAACTTAAGAGCTTCTACAAAATTGAACTCCAAATCTTGTTATCGCCAAACTCATTGCCCAGATGCACCTTGTTTAAATTTAGCGACTCTGTTTTAAAATCTGAATGGTATCTGGTTTCTATCAAAAATTGTGCTTCTCTCCGTGTGTCAATGTACTGCTATTTCAGACCACAACCTATTGCTAGCAAGTACCACTGCAAGGAGGTGCTCTTCACTGGTTTTAATGTGCTTTCCAATTCAATAAGGAGTGGTGATTAATGCAGTTTAAACTCCAAAGTAAACAAGAATTATATGAAAGTATGATCATATTGTATTGGTAGTGCTCATATTGTAGAATAAGGAAGTTGACTGCCGTGAAAGTAGTTACAATGATTTTATTATTTTAAGTTAGCCTCCAGTATTCTTCCAAGACTAAGCAATGGATTAAGGGACTTTCTAGGCAAGAAGAGTCTGCATTATTCAAATCACTTGTCTGCTGTTATTTAAAGCCTTTTCCCAGTGTTAAACAAGAGAAAATTGCTCTTTGCCTAAATGCTTTTTCAACAGTATGACTCTTAGTTCATTTCACTGTTATGGCATTAAATTAGTTGCTTTCACTTTCAGCAATGACAACTTTGTTTCAAACCATGAAATACTTGTTCTACATTACACATAGGTATTAAGGAATTAGCCTTGATGCCCAAGATAACTGGAGTGATCACTTCTTTGGCACATTCACAAGCACGTGAAGCATATTCATTCTCACTAACCCACAACAATCTCCTATTAGTTATTACATATGTGCCATCTTTAACAGGGGAGCACATTAGTGTAAATGCTGCTTTATATGTGCCCTGCAAACATGTTGAGACTTTTCTACAAATTGTCCAAACTAAGTGAGAATCATACAGAACAAAGAAAACGATCCCTCTGGGTACTTTTCTGTGTGTATTAAAAATGATTTTTGGCACTTTTTCAGAGTGCAGCAACAACACATTCATACTGAGGTTGGAATTATTGGAAGCAAACCCAGATAAGAGCTACTAATTAATATCCTTTCACAACACTGAAGTGAAGAGAATCATTAAGCCAGCCACATATCTACCTTTTAAGAAACTTTTGTGGAGTAGAAATACGGAGTTGAGGAGTTTACCGGAAATTAAAGGATGGGTGCAATTCCATCCTAGCAGATCTGGGAAATGAAATCAGTTTACCTCTCAGGCTTGCAGTAATGACTGTCATCAACTAAGAAACATTCACTTTGTAAATAAATGGATGTGTAAACATAACTTTAAAGAATGTTTAGCTTAGTCACAATTTAGAAAGGTTTTTTTTGTACTATATTGCAAACACACATTTTAACTCCATGCCTACATGCGTCCACATTCACCATCTGTCGATCAAACTATGCATCTATCTTACTTCATTGATAGACTAAACTGTGTTTTAAACATTAGCAGAGATAATAAGATTGACACTTATGCTTTACATACATATGTTTTTACTAAAGTATAGCATACATACAGTAAAGGTGAAAGTAAGTGTATATAACTCATTTAATTTTTACTAACTGTATACAGTCATGGAGTTAGCATTTAGATCAAGAAACAATACTAGTGCCAGTACCCTAGAAGTCATTTTTTGCCCCCTTCCAGATTCTACTAACTCCCCCACAGACTAAAAAATAACCACTATACTGTATTGACAGCAGATAGTCTCACTTTATGTTAGGCTGCACGTGGAATTTTCCAGAGGACCTAAGATGTGATATCACAGCTAAATGAATGCAGAAATAAGTATGAGAATCAAGTTATTTTCTATTAAACCAGATATTTAAAATATTTACAAAATGTAAAACAGTGCCACTCTTCACTACTATTTTCTTTGGAAAATATAGATTTTTAAAAAATATTATATTAACATGTAATTAATTTATTGTTACTTTACAGTGATTAGTAATTCAAAAATTTATGAGTGTAAAAGGGCCATGACACTAAGATGTTTGAAAACCACTGTACTAGATATTCCAGAGTTTATATACCATACCATTTCTCTGAACTGGCTCCCATTGAAAATTCAAATACTTAATTATCAAATTCACTTATTATTTTAATCTGTCTTTACTTGAACTTTATAAGTTTTGGGGACTACCTTCTCTCCTGTTTGTTTTCCCTTCACACCTCCTCATATCCTTTGCTTCTGCAAAATTACTCTCATATTTCATCATTTCTCAGGGTTATACATAGGCTAGGTTTAATTTCTCACCTCTGACATTCAAACTTTAAAAAACACAATCCATTTTCAGATCTGGATTTGATTTTACCTTACTTAAAAGTGAATAAATTATTAAGTTAGCCTTTTTAGTAGTTCAGGAATGCTGAGGCGCACGAGTAAAAGACAAAGAACTTCATTATTTGTGGCACAGAAAGACCTATGAGCCTTAGTGTGTTTGTTTTAGTTTCCCCTTCCCGGAAGTTTCATGGTGATGACACGGAAGGGCTCAGTTGATATTATATATGCAGTTGGTTTGCATCGCAACTGAAGAACTCTGAGCTTAGGGAATTTTCCTTTTTCTAGCAAGCAGTAAGCCTGCTTATTCCTCAGTATTGCTCTTGTTAACCTCACTCTGACAAATGGCCTGGATAAAGATTGGTCAGGGCCTTGCAATCTTGGCATTCCCAGCAAGAATGTGCAGAGACACTCAGGGTTTATGTAGGGTTCTTTTCCAACGTCATTTTAGAAAGTAATTAATAATGAGGGCATACTATTTATAAAATGGGGGATACGGCCCCCACAAAAACATTAAAAACATTAGAGGGTTCATATACCCTTCAGAGCAGACTCCTGCCTTAAATATTCATGTTTCTCGGGGTACTACAATAACCTTCTGATCTCAATCAGCTACCACCAGTGTAAGAGATCCTTTTTTTTTTTCTTTTTTTTTTTATCAGCTTTAGTTACTTTCATCCAATTTCATGCTAGATGGCTCTATTGGGCTGTCAAATAGGCACTTTAAATTCAACACAAACAACATGAATCAAATCATTATCCCTCACTCTCCACAACAAAGGTGCAAAACAATGCTTTTTTCTGGATTGTTTAAAATCTTGGTAACAATCGCATTATCCCATCACCCAAGCTGAAATTTGAGGCTTTTTTTTTTTTTTTTTTGCTTCACTCTGTTCTGCATGTCTTGAGATATTTTTCTCTCATATATTTCTTGAATTCATTCTCTCCTCTTGGTATCCACCTCTACAGCTTAGGTTCAGGAGCTCAATATCCTTTGCTATCACCTACAACAGTAGCTCCTTAGTATGTTTAGCCTTAATACCCTCCACTGCATCTTCCCCACCAATTTCAAATGACCAGAGGTAGGGGAAGAGAACAGGTTTTAGTATCAAACAAACTCTCACTCTGAGTCTGCAATCTTGGCCATGTATCGACCTCTCTAAAACTGATGTTATTTGTAACATCAGGGCAATACTTTTTCCATTATGAAATTGTGAGAATTATCTAATATTATACATGTATATTACAAGCACAATTCATGACCCATAGTTAGTTCTTTAAAATACTACTCCCCTTCTCCTCTTCCTTTTAAAACAATTGAAAGGCTTTCACTCACCATAAAAATAAATTTAAACTCATTACCATCATAAATAAACCATTTCTTGACCTGCAAGACACCGTGTCTCATTTTCCCATTGCTTTTAACACTTTTTTGAGTGGCAGAATTCCACAAAGCTACATATAATGAGTTAGTGACCCTTATTGAAGAAGTATAATATCAAAATTTGCTTCTACTACTACTTTGTAAAATATATATATAAGAAACAAATTAACAATAAATTGATAGTAACAGAAGTAAATATGGCCTCATTGTATATTTTTAATAAAATTTCCAACAAATACTTGATAATCGAAGCTCCATCTGCTTCATACATCAAAGATTCTAAAGATAAAGTGAGCCAAAAAGATGTGTAGAGATCTTTAAGTTACATAACAAATATAGTGATGGGGTCAAAATTAGGGGAAAAAAAGAGTAAAAAAAAATTTTTTTTGGACCAAGGGCATGAGATAAGCCCTTGCTGGAGAAGATTTCAGTAGAAGAAAAATCTAGAATCTGTACTATTTACTCCATTAGCAAACTGTACTAGAGGAGATTGCCCCAGCTTCCATTTGGCCTTCTACCACTCTATACTATAATGCCCAGTATTCTTTATGGTCATTTATTATCTTAACTATTCTTTATTAAAAGCTTTCAGCTTTGTACAATGTGACTATTCAATTATTTTTTCATGATAGCAAAACAGTATCATACTGAAGCAAATAGAACAGTATCGTTTGGTTCTAAAAGAATACCTTTGCATATAATTCATAAAGACTAATCAGCTACATATATGCAAGCATAACCTATTTAAAAACATACATCTAGTCTGCAATCACTGAAAGTTAATATCTATTTAATGTATTAGCAGTTTTTATGCATTTTGGCATCAAGACAAGAAGCAACAATAATATAGTTATTTTGCCCACTAAGGCCCATAGTCTACAAACATTTACTGATATGTATCTCAGATCTTTTGAAAGGATAATGGTGAGGCTAACTAATGCTCTTGTTGGATTGTTGTCTTTGCTTTTTTGTGGAGCTCCATCTTACAGAGCTCTGATGAAGGGTGTTTAGAATCCTCCTTCAGTATAGATAGTCAATCAGCAAAAGGGGAGCTTCTTGGCCCTTGAGATTCTCTTTAAATTTTAGAGGACCAACTCTAATTCCTAATTCCAATTAACAAAACTCCCTCTTTCTGTAGTGCCCCATTGAGTCACCATTCATATTGACCCAGAATAATTTTCCCGTAACATCATTTGTATTCCACACATGTAATTAGCCAAGTGAGTCTTAGATCACAAGATTTTGGAAGCCATAAAATAAGGCATTAAAGAGTCTACCCAAAGGACTAGTGGACTTAAATGCATCTGGAAATAGATGTAAAATCCCATGTGGTTAATGGATAGTATTTCTACAAGGGTGAATTTAACTTTGATTGATTTTATAAATAATTGTATTGCTATCAGTATAAGAGTGAGTATGTTATCAGTTACCAATAACAGTTTAGCAGATCTTGATAATTTAGTGTCAGGTTGTCTTGACGGAGGATGATAGAAGCCACTTCCTTCCATTACTAGTTTTTGCACTGTTTCTGTATTTGATTTTGAGAGAAATCATGTCTTACCCTCAAAGTGGCAGGGTTAATGAAGTTCATAATGGGAGTCTGAGGTCAGGGGCATCAGAACTATTGTATATGGTTGTGCAGTTCAGACCTGCACATGATCATCTGGCTGTGGGGAGAGTTGGGGTGTCAATTCAGTCCACGCTTGCCTAGCCAAGCCCAGGCACCTTTGAGTGGAACTGAGACTAATTTAACAAACAAGTGTTGTTTATACTCAAGCCATAAGAAGACTGCCCAAAGGGAGACTTTAAAAAATTCTAAAATGGTGCTAGAGAAGGGTAGAGGAGGCCTAGAGAATGGTTTCTTTTAACAATCATATTGGCAGGTGAGATACTACTACTTTAATATAAAGTCAAGTTTTTGTAAAATCTGCTTTGTTTTTGCATACTAAATCTTAATGTGGTAGTAATAAGAATGCTTTATATCAGAAACAATTTTAATTTATGCCTTAGTTAGAATTATGTTGGGTTTTCTAGTATTCCAAATTAATAGGTAACTAATTCTATTCACAGGTCACATATTATTACCATTAAAAATAACCTAACACATTATACATCAGAGCACTTAATTTATGTTATTCTGAGAGTATAAATGTGTGTGTGTGTGTGAGAGAGAGAGAGAGAGAGAGAGGGAGAGAGGGACTGCACACAGTTACCTACATATCAATGGAAAATAATTATTGGACCCCATGGTCAAAATTTTGCTTGTGATTATTTTCCTTTTGGAATGTGTCTCACCCTTCTCTTTTCTTTTTCTCATTCTCTCTTAGTATGTTTATCATTGGATATTGATAATAATAGTGCAAATTTAAAATGTAGCTATATTGATGATCAGGGTTAATGGAAGGGAATAATGTTTTAGATGATCTGCTATGACACTAAATTTGCCTGAATTTTAAAATGTATAATTATATTGAAATTCAATGTAATGCATGGCACATATGGGAGTTTACCTAAACATGATAAAGCCACCTTCCTTTATATCATATATAAGATAATTTCAGATCAATTCAGATCAATATTAAAATTACTGAATTTGATTACATAAATATTACCATGGACACAGTTTTTAAAAAGCACTATGAAGTTAACATTCAAGTGTCAGACTGAAAGAAAATATTTGCAAAGCATATGGTGTATAAACTTCCAGAATATAGAAATAACCACAAATAAATAAGAAACATATCCAGATCCCAATAGAAAAATGTATGAAGGGTATGAACTGATAGTTTACACAAGAAGTAATACCGATAGCCAATAAGCTTTTAAAAGAATGCATGATCTCACTAGAAATTAGAGATACTTGAGTTTTTAAAAATAGGGGACATAATTTTTCACCCATCAAATTGGCAAAAATGAAAACAATTGATAACAATCAATTATTGGAAAGGGCATGGAAAAATGAATATTCTAATACATATTGGTATATCATTTTGGAGAGCAATTTGATTGTATACCTCAAAATTTAAAATATAAATATCATTTTATCCATTCATTCCATTGCTAAGTATCTAATCCGGAGGAAATAATGCATATGCCCCCAAATAATCAAGTACAAGAATATTTATAGCCTCCCTTTTTCTAACATAGCGCATATCATATGCCATAATCTGTTATAAATGCTTAGCTTATGGTCATTTATCTACCTGTCACAATAGACCTATAAGTTGGTATAAATATTTCCCTAATTTATATTTGAAGAACATTCATAAAGGAGACTAAAGAGATATGAGGCCTAAATACAAAGTAACCTGAATTGTATCCTCGAACAGAAAATGGTCAATAGTACAAAAGTTGGTAAAATCTGAATAAAGTCTAGAGTTAATAATATTGCACCAGTGTTAATTTCTTAGTTTTAATAAATATGCCATGTTTAGGTATGATGTTAGTATTAGAGGAAGCTGGATGAAGGGTAGACAGGAATTGTCTACTATCTTTGTAACTTTTCTGTAAATCTATATTTATTTTCTAAATAAAAGTTTTTAAAAAATACTCTTACTATCCTACAACTTGAAAGTGGCAGAGCTAGTTGAAACAGCAGAAAAGCAAAGTCAGGGAGAAGAAAATGAGCATGTAGTATTTGGAGACTGAGAGCAGATAGGTTGGTCAAATGCAAATAGTGAATTGTTATTCTCACCTTCCGTCTCCATATAGCTCCTTTTCCCTGCCTACATTATTATAGGAACTAGATTCTTCCATTAACATTTTTTTTTCATATAGTTTGGAACAAACACACTGTACGCCTCCTATGTGCCAGAAGCTGTGAAGGCAATAAAATCAAATGAGACCATACTTACACTCAAGTAAACTAGTAGGCTACATAGACATGTAAACAATAACTGCAACAGGAACAAACAAACAAAAAAGAAATGTTCCTTGAAGTTCATTAAACAATTCTGTGGGAAACATCACCAGGAGCTTCATATCATGGGTTTATGGTATTCCGACCTATAATCACATATCTTGATTGGATAATCAAAATGAAAACTAATAATACTAAGCCGGGCAACATGGCACACACCAGTAGTCCCAGCTACTCAGGAGACTGAGATGGGGGGACAGCTTGAGGTCAGGAGTTCAAGTCCAGCCTGAGCAACACAGCAAGACCCTGTCTCTTAAACAAAACAAAAGTAATGTTTTAAGCTTTAAAAGTGTTCTGTTTAGATATGTATCCCTACCGCCATCTATCTTTTTCTCTTTCAATGAATCACTCTTCTGATAATTTTCCCAAAAAATGAATAATTCACTTTGTTTACTGGACGGTAGAAATAATCTTAAAGTATCTTCTACGGAAAAAATACTTCAACATACTTTGAATATGCAATGCCAAAATCCGTGGTCTTAACAACTATGTAGTCTTTGTATAACACGAAATTAGAAACTGATATTCCCACCAATATGAAAATCATTAAGTTGGTTACATCACCTATAGACTGTGAAATGTTCTGTGGCAATTACAATGGGAACATCTCTAAAGTATTTCATGAGGGGAAAAGAATGGAATTTGGAAAATGGCATGTATTGTGAAAATCTATGCTCTCACAATGATCTCCTGTCCTAATCTTTCCAGAACCCATGAATATGATGAAACATTACTCCTGCAGTTATGTTATGTTATGTTATGTTACATTATGTTATCTTATGTTATGTTATATTATATGGAATAGTCAGTCTTAATATAAGATTATCCAATGGGCCTGCTAATCACTTGAGGATGTTCTCCAGCTGATGTCAGAAGAACTTAAAGAGACTTGAAGCATGCGAAGGACTTAACAGTACCATTGCTGGTTTGAAGATGGTGGTGCCACAAGAGATGGAATGCACAGGGCCTTAAGGAGCTAAGAATGGTCCATGGCCTATAGCCAGCAAGTTAACAGGAACCTCAGCCCCTACAACTACAAGGAACTGTCAATGACAGAAATGAACTTGGAAAAAGGCTCTGTGATCCAAGTGAGAACAAATCTGCCCAACATTCTGGCTTTGGAATTGTGAAGCCCTAAATAGAAAATCTAACCATACTCTGCCCAATTGCTGATCTGCAGAAATGTAAGTTTAAAAATGGGTGTTGTTTTAAGCCACTAAGTTTGCCATGATTTATTATGGGAGCTATATGAAACTAATACAGAATCTATGTATTATATGCAAAAAGTTACTTTTTTTTACACAAAAAACTGATACAAGTGGTTACTTTGAATTGGAGAAGGATTGAAGAGGAAGAGAGGAGGATTATTTTTTATGTATGTATTTAAATTTTTTGAACAATGAGGATGAATTGTTAAATTAACTGATTATTCAATAAAGTGATTTTAAAGTATAAAGTCAATTATAGAGGTCTAATTTTAAAGAAGTGTGGAGTTTTTCCATTTATTCAGAATTCTTCATATATTTTATATGAATACAAAGTAAGCATACATTTATGCTTATTATGAGCCAGGCAGTGTTAGGCCTGAGTGTACAGTAGTAAATAAGATTTTCTTCTCGGCCTGGCAAAGGTCAGAGTGTGATAGAAGATATAAAGTAAAGCCAACTTTATTAAGTTCTGTTTGTTAAAGGGCTAAGTGCAAGGTACTAAGCAGATAGAAAGGTCACTTCCAGAGAAAAGGCAAGAGAAGTTAACCAGAGCGGGGTGCAAGAAATGTAATGTAAAGATTGTTAAAGAGTTTGAACTTTATTCTGAGCACTATGGGAAACTTTTGAAACATTCAAATGGGCAACAGCATAATCTTACTCACAGTCTAGAAATACAACTCTGGCTGCCACTGGGAGAACACGCTGGAGACAGGAATGGGAATCCTATCTTTGCATTATAATGATGTATTCTACTGTACAGGTATTTAATATGCCCTCATCTACATATTTTTATATTTCAAATTTTTAAACATACAATGAAATGTTCTAAAATAAGTCAGAGATATTTAGGAGGTAGTATCAACAATCAACAATCTTTACTGATCTTGATGGGGGATTAAGAAAGCAGGAGTGATGCAGCAAGAATGACACTAAAGCTTCAGTTCCATTCACTAATGAGAGGATACAGAAGGAAAAGCAATGTTGCAAGGGGGAAGTTGACGATTTCCATTCTGGACTTACTGGGTTTGACATATTTCTGAGACATGCAAATGCAGATGCTCAGTAGATAGCTCAGTTCTGGTGTTTAGGGGAACAATGTGGATTTTCTGTCTTATGAAGGCCTTTAACACCACAGCACAGAAAATTTAACTGACAGTGGCTCATAAAACACAGATTTATTTTTCTTACATAAAACAATTCCAAAGGCAGGTGGCAGGCAACTTCAGGCATTGTTTTAGTTGCTCAAAAATGACATCAAGAACTTTCCTCTCTTAAGGTTTCTGTTCTTTTATACCAAGAGGGGTTTTATTTTATGACTCCTCTTAATGGAAAAGTGGCTGCCGCAGATCCAGGCGTCATGTCTGAGTTCAAAGGATGAAAATGGAAGGCATGGTCTCAACAAGTTTTCCTCTGCTTTTACTCAAAAGCTGCCCAGAAGACTTCCCTTAAATTTTATTGCCTTTAAAGTAGAAGGTGGAAAGGAATAAAGGAAATTGAGAAGAGCAGCAGGGTTACTGAAGCAATAAAATCAGTTCCCCCCGCCACCCCCAAAATATAGATGACATTTAAATCTATGACACTAAGTCTAGGGAAAGAGTATAGAGTTAGAAGGTCCAAGAAACACCAACATTTAAAGGTTAAACACCAATATTTAAAGATTTAGCAGAGAAAATACAGTCTACAAACTAGACTTATAGGGAATGGTCAGATAATTAAGAAGCAAACCCCCAAAAGTGGTGCCATGAAGGTCAACAAAAGAGAGAACATTAAGAAAGAAGTAGTGTTTAATGGTATCAAATGATGGCCAGAAATAAAATTAAAAATAGCTGGAAAAGTTTCCATCAGATTTCAACACTGGTGACTTTGGTGATATTAGAAAAGTTGGTTTCATGTGACTTTGTAGTGGTAGAAGCCAGATTACCGTGGGCTAAGGAGTGAATGGGACTCGAGGAATTAAGAATGGAGGTGTAGCAAAAACTTTAAGTTTGCTCCATGGAGATAAGAAAATGTATAGAGTGGAAACTGGAAGGGAAGTGGGATTGAGGGATCTGTTTTCAAGATAGAAGAGAAGTGAGAACTTGTAAAGCTTGCTAGGGAAATAAGTCATTTGGTGAGTTATGCTAAGGATTCAAGTGAGAGTGGATTACTGATGGAGTGAGGCATCTAAGGAGTGAGGACAACAGAGGCCAAAGACATTGAAAGAGAGACAAAGAGAAAGATATCTAATGTATGACATGGGACAAGGCAAGATGAGATATATACAAATAGAAATACATAGGAGAATTTCTTTCAGGATGGCTTGTCTTTGTTACGTAGGAGGTGACTTCTAATGAGATAGTGACTGGGAAGGTTTAAGATGTGGAGGGAAAGTTTGAGATAGCTTCTGTGACAAGGAAGTCAGAGAGAGAAAAACTGACTAGGCAAACATAAGATTTACAGGTGGTTTTGAGGTCTTAATTCAAGTGTGCATCCATAAATTTGTAGACTGATCAATCTGTGGAGGCAAATGATATTTCCTATTACTACTTAGCACCCTGAGAAGAAACTGACTTTCTAACCTAATGCCTTCCCCAAAATGCTACTCCACTATCTCACTTGATCCACAAGACAGTATCCAAATATTTTCATATGAATTAAAACGATACAGGCTTACTGTTAATATAGAATACAGAATGGAGTAAACTCTGCAAGTGAGTTTCAGTAATTTAGCATTCTCCTTCTTTCGTTCATTTGTATTAAGTATTTTATCATTATCTTAAAGCTAGAACAGTTTGCCTATCAAGATATCTCTATACAGATTTTCTTTTTGTTTCTTTAGTTGTCTAACTCAGGAATTCCCAAACCTTCATTAGTATGAGAAAAAAGCCTTGCTATTCAAGACTCTATACCCAATACTGTGTAATAGATATTTAGTCAGAGGTGTACATTTAATTATGCTTACATTTCACCTTATGCTCTGACACTGTAACTAAACCACTGAATAAGAGTCAATTTCATTGCCAATTCTAAAAGTCTATTTATTTTTATAAATCAGCATATTTATTTTGTAGGTCAAATTTATTTTGTAAGTCAAACGTGCATTATCTTAGGGGCTAAGAAAAAGAAATGGAGAGCTTACAATTAAAATGAAATCATAATGATAAATTATTGGGTAAAAATGAAATCAGTAAAAGGATATTCATTTGTCCACTAATTATCAATTAGCACATTTGTTCCAAGCAGTCCGCTAATCACTGAAAAGTCAGACTGCTTTATAACTCAAGATGACAGGAACCCAAAACAAATGCCTCTGCTCCCCCTTCAATGTCCATAACAGACATCACCAACTGATTCCAGGCCTCTTTCCCACTCCTAACAAACATGACCTCATAATCATTACCAACACAATCCAACAGGCTACCACTAGCCATTTATCCAAATTGGGCCTGCTAGATATAATCTATTTCTCATCCCTTATCCAGTCAGCTGTATACATGCCAGAATTTAACCTGAATATAAATTTGAGGAATATTATAGATTTTTATTAAAATAATTTAGATATTTTAATCCAGAAATACACGTTTCAATTAAGGCACAGTAATTACATGTACATTACTGTATTACAGTAGTATTTGTCTCCTACTTTCTAGGTCATATGCTAAATGTGGCCATATTTTTCTTTCTTTATATCCATCTCATATATTTATAAAAATGCAGAATGCAAAGTCATCATCAGCATGATTAATGCATAGTTTAAAATTTTCCCAGAATATATTCTCTCTCATATATATTCAAACAGACAAACAAAAATCTAAGAATATATTAGGCTTCAAAAATTACTGGAAATATTTCTCAGATGTGGCTGTCTTTCCTATACGTGAAATACACTGATTGCTAAAACATTTGCTTCTGCACCTAGTAACTGATGTGTGTTATTTTTTTCTGCGTTGGGTTAAGGAATTTTACCTTAAATCGGCTGCTACAACTAGCAAGCCCAAAATACAAGTTTTGTCAAACTGCACCGCTTGCCACACTGCATAGATTATTTGCCACAAGAAGAGTCTTGCAAATAAGGGGAGCTGGTGGATATTTTAAAAGATTACAATGAAATGTGACTGTCTACAAATAATAGCTACCATTTTTGAGCATAGAAATCATGGTAACCAACTTACGTTTATTATTACATGTAATTGTGACAGTAAACTATCTTATTTAATTATCGTAATTGCCACATAGCAATCCTGCAAGGGGTTCATATAAACATTTAAGGATGGAAAGCAGCTGAAGTTTAGAGTCAAGTTCAACTTACCAAGTAAGCTGTGTAGTTAGGAATTGAATTTAAATATGGCCTCATATAATAGTGAATAAGATGAAATATGTTATTCAATAAATATATTTCATTAATCTTAAAATGTAGTAAAAATTCACTGTTGCATGTTATCTCATGTCTATCTAGAATCTCCAAATTTTGATCTGGCCCCCCACATCAGACTACATTCTCTAGACTACTTGGTAGTTAGGTGGGCTCAAGACATTGGCATGAAACCATTCGCGTCATAGCCTTAGAGGCAAAGCTGCTTGCCATAGCCATTTGCTTTCCTGCGTTCTGTAAGCTAGAATTTGAATGTGGAAGCAACCAAGCCAGAAGAGAACACATCAGCTCAGTAGACAGTGAAGCAAGATGGGAAAAATCTGGTCTGTAAATGTGCTTGAGGAGCAATTCTGTCCTACGAGCCTGGACGACTCAGTTGTGGTCTGTTTCTCATTTGACAGAAACAACTTTCTATCTTGTTTAATTCAAGCTAATCTAATCTATCATCACTCTGTTAAAAAGCTGAGCCCTAACTAGTACAATTTAGTTATTTGACTTTCTTCACTGACACACTAGCCCCACCCACTGTTTTCATTCCAATCCTGACCTCAACCCTACCCACATTATTTTTTGCTAGAATAGCACAATATATTAAAAATACTGAAAATATATGGCAAATTAATATATGAAATGGGAGACAATAGTCACATTGTACTATCATGCGACTGCAGGACACAGGCATGTATTCTACAAGTTGATATAGTATTTGAGAGTTCTCCTTCCTGCTTTTTCATGCTTTAACCCAGGTTATTTCATTAGTTTTTTTAAATCAGAATTTTATTAGTACTTAAACTTTTTAGCATTGCCATATCATGGGGAAGAGAAAGAGGAGCAGAATCTTCCCTTGTTCTCAATCCAGTGTGGAGTCACACATATGAGGAAATAAGTACTACCACAGTGTATTCAACAGTAGAGAAAGGAACACAGTCTTATGGGAGAATAAAGAAAGAAAAAACACTTATTTATGCTAGGAATTTCAGGAGGGTTTCCCAGAGGATGTAAAAAAAGTGAGCTGAATATTAAAGTTTCACTGCCTTCTAGTCCTGGAGTCCAGTTTGTTTTTAAGGCATGCAGGATGCTGGAGAAACTCATGTTTTTTCTTCATCCTGCACATGCTGTGGTATTTGGTTTACCCTCTGCCTCAAAGCATGTAAAAAAAAAACAAAACAAAAACAAAAACAAAAACCCCATCTCTTCTACTCTAAATATTATACATTAGAAAGGGCTTTTGATTATACATTTTAAACTTTAAAAAATTGAAATAATTATAGTCACAGGAAGTTGTAAAAATAGAGATGCCATGAACTCTTTATCCAGCTTCCACCATATAACATCCTATGTAATTATTGTACGATATCAAAACCAGACTGCAAAACTTATTCAGATGTCACCAGTTTTTACATGCATTCATGTGTGTGTGTGTGTGTGGTTCTATGTAATTTTATCGCACATATAGATTCATGTAAACACAGCCACGATCAAGATATCAAACTATTTCATAATCAAAAAAGAACCCCCTAGTGCTGCCCCTGTATAGTAGCATACTTCCTTGTCCTTAACCGCTGGCAACCACTAGTATGTATGTTTTCCATCTTTATAATTTTGCCTTTTTCAGAATGCTATATAAATTATAAATGGAATCATATAGTATATGATCTTTTTTTTTTTTTTTTTGATAGAGATGGGGTCTGGTTATGTTGCCCAGGCTGGCCTTCAACTCCTGGGCTCAAGCAATCCTCCTGCCTTGGCCTCCCAAAGCACTGGGATTATAGGCCTAAGTAATGCTGCTTGGTCCATAGAATCTTTTTGTATACAGCAAGGATATAATGCAATGCCTGTGATCAGTGTCAAACAGATATTGTCTCTCTTCGGGCTTTGTGTTTCAGCTTTCCATAATGTTCCCTTGTAATATCTGCTATTGCTACCCCTGGGCTCTCTTCTACTTATCTCTGGTAAAAGAAGCCAGACCAAAAGTAGCCACATCTACTGATGAAGAGATATTATGTAAGGCCACATTCCTAGCGAGAGATGCTCTGAAAGGGCTTGACACAGCTCAGTTTTCTAGTTTATATGTGAAGTGACACTTCTCCCATGGTGCATTCAGGAGGTTGATACAACTTGCTCACTGGAAGGTTTTGTCAGCTACTAGAGTTACTTTTCCACTGGAGAGCAACAAATATATGGTGATGTTAATAACTGATGATGCATCTTTGAAATCAGAGTGAGAGGGAAGAAAGCCAACTGGCAAAAAGTAACAAGTATCGACAGCATGGTCCTGCCTTGCCTGAATTGTCACAAAGCATCAGACTAGAAAAAGGAGCCCAGGTTGCTAGTGAGCATTGTAGTAACAGAGCACATAAATTGGCAACGTCTACTTGTCTTACCTTTGGTGCAAAAAACAAGTTAGCTTCCTTGCTAATAATGGTCTGCATGCTCTTCAGGGCTAAGGGGAAAATGTGTTCCTGCTGTCAAAAGCAAAAAGACAAAATATGAGTTTTACATGATTAACTCAAAACATTTTCCACATCTTAGAACAAGTACTAGATGGATTTTATATCTCTATTTTGATAGCTATATATATTTAATATTCATAATTACATATATGTAGTAAAGGTTAATATATTTGGGATAAATACATGACATGCATTATATTTATACAAAATTAATATAATTCATATATTAAAGTGTCTTGAGAATTCAGTTACCCCATCCTCCATTCTTGGGTTTCAGTTTTTTGTAATGTTGAGCAATACTATGATAAGAATCTTTGAATTTATTTATATTAAAATAAATTTAATATATTTTGATAAATCATATCCCCAAATTTGCCAGATTACAAAATGCCTATTTCTCTACATTCAAGTCAACATTGGCTTGTTTTCTTCGTTGTTTATCATTGGCAATTTGATCAGTTGAAAATTATAATTTATTGCTGTTTCCATTTGCATTTCTTTGGTCAAGTGTAAGGCAGCATTTAATTTTGATATTTATTGATCACTAATATATTTCCAGTAAACTGTAAGTTTCATTTATTCTGTTATTCCCAATACTTAGCACTATACTAGGTACAAAGTAGCACTGAGTAAAAAAAAAAATATTATGTTCCAAATGCTTGTTTAGATCTGTTTTCTTCTACTGCAGAATTTGTAGACTTTTTCATTAATTCTCGAGACAGGCTACATTGGCTACATCTGTCCTTGAGGTTAGGCTCATCTGACCCTGAAGGGGACTTATCAGGCCCTAACTGGAGATAACCATAGAAGAGATTTTCTCTGCTGATGAGCAGGCACACTCCTCAAAAATTTACCCTAGAGTAGCCCTTTGCTCATTATAATGGTAAAAAGCACATCCCCGGTTGGAGATTTTAAATGCTAATGAGACACGTGACATGTGTACTAGCATGTACAGCCACAGAGCATGTGCATCCTAAGAGACGTCCCAAAACATGCTTGCAAGTAACATCCTCTCATGCCCCTTCATGAATAATCATTTAAGATTCTCATAAAGTCCCCCAGTGTTAGCTGCTGCTGGTTCATTCTTTTGAGCAGCCCACTCTGTCTTGTCTTTCAGATTGTACTGTCTCTTTAAATAAACACTGCTTCTACTATTTCTCCAACTGGACCAACCCAGATCTGTTTTACACTCCTCTCTAGGAATGTACTTAAATAAACTCTGCTACTTAACCCTTGCTATGAATCTCTTGACTGCATGCTTTCTTTCAAGTTAGTTTAAGCATTTGAACCTGGGATTCCCACACGTTCTGGTAACAGTTTCAGCCAGTTTCAGTGGGTGCCATCGATATCAATGGTTTTCAAATGGTCTCATCTGGTTTCAACTGGTTCTAGCCAATTTAATCAGGTTTTGGTCAGCGTCAACCAGTTTCATCCAGATTCCAGCCAGCTTCAGCTGGTTTCATTCAGTTTCAGTCAGCTTCAATTAGTCACTACTGGTCTCATCCAGTTTTGGTTAGAGTCTTGTAGTGACATCCAGTTCCATTCAGTATTGGCCAGTTCCATCTGGTTTGGGCAAGTTTCAACTGGATTCATCTAATTCCATTGGCTTTCAGCTGGTTTCAGACAACTTCATGCAATTTCAGGCACTTTCTTCTGGTTTCAACAAGTTTCATCCTGTTTCAAATGGTTACATCTAGTTTCAGCAGACTTCATCCAGTTCCATCCAGTTTCTTCTTGTCACAACTGGTTCCTTTCAGCCTCATCCAGTTATAGCCAATTTTATCTCACTCCAGCTGGTTTCTTCCAGTTCCAGCCAGTTTCTTCTGGTTTCATTCAGTTCTTGCCAATTTCTGCTGGTTTCTTCTGGTTTGAGCCACAGGTTTCTACCGGTTTCAGCTGTCTTCAAATGGTTTCAGCCTATTTCAGCCTATTTCAGCTGGCTTTTTTACTCGTTTCAGCTGGCTGCAACTGGATTCATCTGGTTTTCTCTGTTTTCATACTGTATTACCTGGTTTTACCTGTTCTAGCCAGCTTCAGCTTGCTTAAACCTTTTCCTCCAGTTCCAGCCAGTTCCATCTGATTTCACGAGGTTTCACCTTGTTTTAGGCAGTTTCATGGATTTCAAATGCTTTCATCTGGTTTCTGCTGCTTTCTTCTGGTTTCAGCTGATTTCATCCAGTTCCATCTAGTTTCAGCCAGCTTCAGCCAGTTGCATCTGAAATTCAGCTGGTCTCAGTCAGTTTCAGTTGTTTAATACTAACCTTGTTTTAACTTGTCTCAACTGGTTTCAACTGCATTTGTTGTTTTCAAGCAGTTTCCATTTTCCTTAAGTCTATATTGTCCAATTCAGTAGCCGCTAGCCATATGCAGCTCTTAAATTTTTAATTAAAAATTAAATGAAGACTAATACGTATAGCATGTTATTTGTGCAAAAAACAAATACAAAAATGCCATGAAAAAAGTGGTATTCTTCTTAGGTGGTGATTTTTAATTAGAAAATGTTTTTTATTTGTCTGTATTTTCTTCTTTCATTAAAATTAGAATTAACACTTGTAAAAATGAAGCAATGGGTCAGGCGCGGTGGCTCACGCCTGTAATCCCAACACTTTGGGAGGCCAAGGCGGGCGGATCACAAGATCAGGAGACAGAGACCATCCTGGCTAACACAGTGAAACCCCGTCTCTACTAAAAATACAAAAAAAATTAGCTGGGCATGGTGGTGGGTGCCTGTAGTCCCAGCTACTCAGGAGGCTGAGGCAAGAGAATGGCATGAACCCAGGAGGTGGAGCTTGCAGTGAGCCGAGATTGTGGCACTGCACTCTAGCCTGGGCGATAAGGCAGAGTGAGACTTGGTCTCAAAAAAAAAAAAAAAAAGAAGCAATGAAGAAGGCAAATTAAAATGTGGTGTTAGAACAGAATGTAAATTTAATACATTAACATTTTCTTGAACTCGTTTTTGTTCATTTTGTGATTTCCAAGACTATTAAGAATAGTTTGATCCTCAAAACAAGTGTGGGTTAAGTGTTCTCTTGGCTGAGCAAAAAGACCCTCTAAACACACTCATAGTAGGAGTGTAAAATACATTGATTTATCATCATCAAACTAAAAAAAAGTTGCACACATTAATTGGTGTTGAAAGCACAGGATGAGCAAGACAACATAGAGATATCCTCCCACTTTGGTTTGTTTTCCCTGTGAGATGCACTGGATTCTCATGTGCTCACATCTTAAACCCTGTAGGGTAATTGTGAGCAAGTGGGAATGCCAAAATCAGAATCTGTGCCAAAAGCATACTAAACAGGTCACACAGGGAAAACTATGTCTTTCGTATTAAACGTTGGACTGGTGGTAAGTTACCACATGATTTCTTTATTTTATTTTCGATTGACAAATGATACTTGTATATATTATATATTTATGTGCTACAATGTGAAGTTTTGATAAATGTTTACCTTATGGAATGATTAAACCAAGCTAATTAATAAATCCATGACCTTACACCTGCAATTTGATATATAATGATTCCACCAAGGCTCCCTGAAGGCTGAAATATCTTCCTCCAATTTTCAGAACCATTTTTACAATCTATACCAAATAGTGCCTGTTTCATAAGAGCAAACACATAAGCACCCTTAAGCATATGCATGTGTGTGCATTCACTGAAAATGCATACATAAGGAAGAAATATTTTTACTTTCTATCTCCTATGACAGGTATTAATATCCTTATTTTACAGATTATAAAATCAAGAGTTGGTAAAGGAAATTGTCTTGACTAACAGACTGATTGTAAGTTACCCAGACCGGACTTAAACCCAGGTTTCTTGATTCCAAAGGCCAAGCTTTCCCCCACTAATGTCCTACTAACTCAAAGATCTACAAAGTACATCCTGGTTCTGAAATTCTAAAACTTTTTGACTACTTGTTAGATGAGAACTTCAATTTATGCAGTATGTTGCTTTCTTGGAGTGAAGAGTCAAGGCAAGAGGAAAGCAATTAATCAGCCATGGTGTAACCACTAAAGATTTGGTAGATATATCTCAAGTAGTAGAATCAAGTCCAACATCATCACACTATGGGAGCTATGACTCTCTGTTCACCGTACTGTCTGCCTTAGTGATCCCGTAAGTAGGAAACATAATTTCCAGCTCGTAAGAATGTAGTTAGCATGACCATATATATTCAAATGTATTTAAACAAATGTCTGTTGTTTTTACTTTTGACAAGTTTCATATTGCCCCACCAATAGAAACTGACAAAAGAACATAAATTTAGACTTGGCGAAGAGCAAAGTAGTCTTAATAGTTAATTAACTTTATGCTGCAAAGTTCTTTTCTCCATGGAAAATTTTCTGAGTCATCCAGGCCCTGGAACTTTGAAAATTCCTTTTCAATAAAGCACCAAAGCAATTCTGTTGCCCCCAAGTTCTTGATAACCTACTTAATAAAGCACAGTTTTTCTGAGGTAAAACTACATTTCTGAGTTCTCATTTTCCCTGTGTTTTCTACTGTGAAGTTCTAAGTGGATATATAACAGTTTACTGGTGCTGTAGTGCTCTTCTCAGGAGCCAGGGACCTTCTGAAACTCCCAGGTTTCATCATAAAGAGGATTACAATAGATTTATTGTACATAGGAAGTGAGTTATAAAGTGTTTTCTGTTAGGCATCATTTTAACCGAGACTCTTTCTTGAAAATTTGGTGTTGGCAGGAAAGAACAGTCTCGCCTGAATGAACAAATTATTTTTCTGAGCCTAGATTTTCCCATAAACTCAGTCTTCCATGAAGAGTTATCGATTTACTTGGCTTATGAATCACTAGTAAGACTAAAAGAATCAAAAGAAAAATTAAAAACATACTTCAAAGTAAACCAAGAGCTGAATTTTTTTTTATCCACTTTGATATGACTATGCTTAGAGAAAGCCCAGGACTAGCTATGTAGCCATTATTTGAATAATTTAGTTCCTGGAGTAATCAATCAGATCCCTCCCTAGAAAAAATAACCATATTGACAAAAAGGTAAAATGTGGGCAATATTTTGTAGGAATCAATGTTCATTATATTTCTGGGAACCTAAACATGTGTATTAAAATATTATTCATAATCAAATCAGGAAATAAATGTGTTTAGTCCCAAGGCCATGCCATTGTGCAACCCAGAGCAGTTTTCACAAATTTAAGAAATGAAGTTAAAAAAGCATTCATATCTCTTACCTAGAATGCTTACATAACCGATTTTATTACTTTTTAAACACAGTGGAAAGCACACTGGTTGTTGTGTTTCTTAAATACTTCCAGGTTCGGGATGTGTGCAAATGCTTTTTTCTCCTGCCTGAAATGTTGTTACCCAATGCTTTGTTGTCTCCATGTTGTGACTTAAATTATGGATAGTAAAGAAGCCTTCTCTGATTCAGTATTGCCATCCTACCCCCACTTCCATTATTTTTGTAACATTTGTTTCCCCCTCATATTATTTACAGTTTCTGTATGTATTCTATTTATTTGTTTTGTTTACTTGTTGTGGCTCCCTTTGGGGTATAGCATCCATGAAGCTATTGTATGTCAAGTGTAAGTTGATTTACCATGAAGCCAGTAAAGTTTAAGCTTCAGAGGTACTTGCTTGACTTACATTTGTAAGTTTATATTATTACTGTTTTAAGAGGGCTCCCCAACTTAAAAAGTATCGGGGCCCCCAAATCTGGATTTGCCTTGACCATAGACAGATACACTCTAAATTTACCCCCAGTGATCACACCTTTGTATAACTCCTTCCCCTTAATGCAGTATAAGCAAATATAGGCAATGTGAAATTTTATAGTTGAGTAGACCTGAAGTTTAGCTGTGGCCCTACCTCTTCTGAGTTAAGTAATGCAGTGTAATCAAAGCCCACCTGGGCATGTGTTTCCAAACCTATGAAACTGAGATAATATTATTACTTTAGATAGTTATAAAGAATTAGAGATACGTACAAAGAGATTGGCATATATCAGGTATCTGTATATGTTTATTGCTGTTATTATTTATTATTATTATGTGATTGATAGAGAATACCTTTCTAGCATGATGTCATATTTACTTCTGGCTAGAATTCTTTCTATTCAGAAAGAGAATTGAAGGTCTAAAGGTGATGCTTTTCTGAGGGATTTCTAATGACTGTGAGGCATCCTAGCCAAAGGAGCCTCTTAAATCAGAAGAAAGGGATAAACCACACACTCAGAATTTCAGGCTAATCTTGAAAGAAGTAGAGACTGCTAGTCTTCACCTCCCTTCAGCACAGGGACGGGATATGATTCTGAGGGAAAAGATGTGGGACAGTATACCACAGAACTCCTATAAAATGCTTTGGTTATATTGTATTACTATATTTTTATAGAGCAATAGAATATATTATGTTATTATAATTATATAAAATAGACTCTGTTGCAATATTATGTATATGACATAATGCATAAATTATATATATATATATTCTTACCTAATTCATTACATATATCTTATTCATATACATGTAAATATGCTAAAAATAGTTCCTCTTGTTCACCTTCAAAAAGACAATGATTTATTATTTTTATTGTATGAAGGAAAATGCATTCTAAAAGTAGCTTCAACATAGCACATACTTTGACCAGAGCCAGCTTCATGGGCATGCTACCTGTGCTATAGCATGCTTAGAAGGCCCCATGCTTGCTTTAAAGCTCTGCTGTCACTAACTTGAAATCCTTAATAATTTTTTAACAGGAGGTTCCACATTTTCATTTTTAACCGGACCTGGCAAATTACATAGCTGATCCTGATTTACACAGACATTTAACTATGAAATCACATAATTCTGATTTTTAAATTTTAATATGTTTCTTGAAATGTGTATATGAGTAAACATATACATGTATAAAATATTAATAGACAAAATGTCATTCAATCATTCAAAATATAAATATTGAGGGCAGATTTAAATCTTTATTAAGAATGTATTACTTTATTAATTTATTTTTATTGCTGTATATAATTTTAACAGAATGAGAGAAACAACAAGAAGTTTTGTGATTCATGAGACAGATGTACCAAATAATGTTTTTTATTTGAAAGCTCCTTATTAACTATTCAGATGAGGGCCACAGAATGTGTAGAAGCATGCTCCCTAAGTGTTTACCTTGAGATGTCTTTTTTTTTCATGATGTGACCAACTCAGTTCTCCATGTGCTCACCCAGCCAAGAGTAGCACATTTACTATCAGAAAAATCATTGTCATTATGCAAAACAAAGTGATTCAACTGTCAAAAGCCATCTTCATGATGAAAATGGCATTGTTTTCTCTTTGTACAAATAAAGTTGCATATAATAATGTACATTAAGCTTTAGGAATAATGGAATGCTCTTTATTTCTATATGTGGTTTTAGAATTCCTTCAGTTAACAGATTACAGTAATTTTTCACATAGAAACATTTTGATATAAAATATTAGGTGATGTATTAGTCCATTTTCACACTGCTATAAAGAATTCCTGAGACAAGCTAATTTATAAAGGAAAGAGGTTTAATTGACTCACTGTTCCACATGGCTGGGGAGGCCTCAGGAAACTTACAATCATGGCAGAAGGCAAAGAGGAAGCAAGGCACGTATTATATGGTGGCAGACGAGAGAGAGAGAGAACGGGGAACTGCCAGACACTTATCAAACAACCAGATCTTGTGAGAACTCACTATCATGAGAACAACATGGGGGAAGCTCCCCTCATGATCCAATCACCTCCCACCAGGTCTCTCCTTCAACATGTGGGGATTACAATTTGGATTACAATTCCGGATGAGATTTGGGTGGGAACACAGTCAAACTATACCAGGTGATCACCAGAAATTTTAATATTATGAATCTTCAAAAGATAAAATATAAGCAAGTGATCAAAGTAAGCAATTGAATAGAGGCTGTGGTAGTAAAGGTGATGTCATGGTCCAAATGGCTATCAAAACATAAAATAGTAAATCAAATTTCATTGTGTTCTTACAGAAAGTATCATGATAGCTCAATCTCCATCATAGAACTGGGGTTACCAAATGTTTGCATCTACATAATGATGGCCTTGGTAAGCAAATTGCCAATCTTCAGCTGATTCAAAAATCCAAAGTTAAGTCCAATCAGCAAATCTATCATTTGAATTCTATTTTTGCATCTACCTAATAAATCTCTAATTAAATATACAATGCTTTTTAATATTAGACAGTGGATTATAGGTTTTGTTTTCTTTTTTCCAAATATCAGTGTAAAATTTCAGCATCTAGAGTCCTGCCCACTATTTATAAATGCTGATTAAAAATTCCAGAAAAAGTAAGACTATAAACAAACTGTTTATATGTGAGAGAACCTTGATACATAGGCCTGTGGTGTACATGTACACTAAATATTTTACATTATTAATTTTAAAGGGTCTTAAAGTTCTGACATTAAAACACTTTTAACTACTTTACTATTTTTTAGTGTATCACAAATAGAAAATTGTTCGCATTCTGGTAATCCATAACAAAAACTCAAAGGCAGGTTGCATTTTTATTCAAGTATAGATGATAGATTAAATTATCATTGAGCAAATATTCACTTCTTACTCCCCCTGCCCCCATCTATATGGGAAGAGTATACATCCACAACCCACTGATGTTAGGTTTGGCAATATGACTTACTTTTGCCAACGGGATGCTAGTGGACATGAAATAAGATTTGAAATGTGCTATGTAACTGTGAACTTGGACTTGTTCTCATGCATATCTTACCATTGCTATAAGTAGTAGATGCCACAGCTAGCCCCTGGTAGAAACAGGATGAAAGTTATATGTAGCAGACTTGGGCTCTAATTGCAGTTTGGAGCCCAGCCCAAACAAACTCAACCAAGGTCATTAAATACCATCCAACCTGCATAACATGAGAGAGACATAAATACTTACTGTATGCATTGAATTTGGGATTTAAAAATATATATACAGTACAATTGTGGCAATAGCTAACTGAATCAATAAACGATTCAAAGAACTACACAGGCATTTTAAAACTCTTTCAGGGCAAAATCTGGTTCAATATATACCCATGCAAGGTAAATTGGATTAATTGCTAAAATTGTTAAACTTGGATTTTATAACAACTTGGAACGATTTGAAAATAATGGATATAGTTTGGGTGTTTGTCCCCTCCAAAACTCCTGTGGAAATGTGATCCCGAGTGCTGGAGGTAGGTCCTAGTGGGAGGTGTTTGAATCATGGGAACAAATCCCTCATGGATTGCTCAGTGCCCTCCTTGGTAATGAGTGAGTTCTTGCTCTATTAGTTTATGTGAGAGCTGATTGCTTTAAGAGGCTGGCACCTCCTCCCTTCCGTCTTGCACCTTCTCTCACCATGTGATAAGCCTGCTCCTCTTTCCCTTCTGCCATGACTGTAAACTTTGTCAGACTTCAACAGAAGCAGATGCTGGCACCAGCCAAAATAAATATCTTTTTTTAATAAATTGCCCAGCCTCAGGTATTCCTTTATAGCAACACAAAGGCGACTAACCCAATATTCTCTACAAATATTATGTATGCAAAATTACTAAGCAATTATATTAAAATACACCAAAATTTATCTTATACTACAGTAGTCCCCACTTATCTGTGGTTTCACATTCTATAGCTTCAGCTACCTGCAGTCAACCACAATCCAAAAATATTAAATGAAAAATTTTGGAAATAAATAATTCATACATTTTAAATAGTGCATTGTTCCAAGTAGTGTGACTAAATCTCATGCCATCCCACTCCATTCTGTCCAGGATGTAGATCATTCATTTGTGCTGTATATACTACCTGTTAATCACCTTATAGCCATCTCAGTTATCAAATTGAAAACAATGTAGTATATATAGGGTTTGGTACTATTTGCAGTTTCAGGCATTTAGTGGGGGTGCTAGAACATGCCCCCCATGAATAAGGGGGGACTACTATACTGTGATGGTTAATTTTGTGAGTCAACTTGACTGGATAAGGAATGCCCAGTTAGCTGGTAAATCATGTGTATTAGTCTGTTCTCACACTGCTATAAAGAACTACCTGAGATTGGGCAATTTATAAAGAAAAGAGGTTTAATTGACTCACAGTTCCACGTGGCTGGGGAGGCCTCAGGAAACTTATAATCATGGCAGAAGGTGAAGGGGTAGCAGGCATATCTTCACATGGCTGTTAGGAGAGAGCAAAGGGGGAAGGGCTACACACTTTCAAATAACCAGATCTCATGAGAACTCACTCACTATCATGAGAACAGCAAGGGGGAAATCTGACCCATGATCAAATCACCTCCCACCAGGTTCCTCCCCAACACTGGGGATTACAATTCAACATGAGATTTGGGTGGAGACACAGAGCTACACCATAACACCATAATTTCTGGGTGTGTCTATGAGAGTGTTTCCAGAAGAGATTAGTATTTGAATCAGTAGACTGAGTAAAGACTACCCTCACCAATGTGGCAGGTTATCATGCAAACTATCGAGGCCCAAATAGAACAAAAAGGCAGAGGAAGGATGAATTTGCTCACTCTTTCTGTTGAGGTGGGACAATCGTCTTTTCTTGACCTTGGACATTGGCACTTCTGGCTCTTGGGCCTTCAGATTCAGACTGAGACACCATCACCCCTCCCTGCCCCTCGCCTATTCTCAGGCCTTCAGTCTTGGACTGCATTATACCACTAGCTTTCCTGGTTTTCTAGCCACCAATCATAAGATTCTGCTCCTCCATAATCACATGAGACAATTTACATTCTCTCTCTCTCTCTCTCTCTCTCTCTATCTATCTATCTATCTCTGTCTGTCTATCTATGTATCTATCTATCATCTATCTATCTATCTATCTATCTATTCTATCATCTATCCTTTTCTTCCCATTTCTCTGGGGGATCCTGATTAATACAACCAACAATTAAATGTTCATCCTGACATTCAACAAATACTTAGTAATGTCTACTATAAATAACCAGGCACATGTGAGCATCATTTAGATCTGCAAACCAAATGTAAACAGGGAGTTGTCAATAGTTCAATAGGCCGAAAGAAAAGAAGATCCATCTGGGAATTTCCTGACGTATTTTCCTCATCATATTTCTTTCATATTGTCTCAATTGGTTATTATACTCTTTCTTGTTGACTTGGCTATGTCTAGAAGTTTTATTATTATTACTGTTCAATCCATTTCGCTACCTCTTCTTCACTACTTTCTGTTTTTACAGTATTTTTAATAAAGCACCAACAAAAAGAAAATTCATCTTTCTAATTTGAAGTAATTTTGCTCCTGATGATAGGAGGAAAGATTAGTAAAATATTCAAACTTTTACCACTATGCACAGTGAAATGTATGTTCTAACAACTTTAAGCAGATGACTTAGCTTCTCTGTGCCTCAGTTTCCTTGATCCATGAGGTGGGGACATAACAATATATACCCACACTCCTCAGCACTGAGATAATCACATTATGTGTCTGAAAACACTTAAGTAATGTAAGTCATTTGTTCTCTTTTTAAATGTAGAGGCACTTTTGAATCACATAAAATTTGTTCCTTACAAAAAAAAAAAAACTGGCTTTGAAAATTTCAGCAATACAGCTATTTTATATATTCTTCCACTAAATAAAAAAGACTTACCTCTTTACAAAAGCAAGAAAAAAATGTTAAGTGGGAAAGCCTTTAAAAAAATTCTATTCTAGCATTGATAGTATAGATTTGTTTGGAAGTGAGTTTATCACTACACAATAGTCCAAACGGTCCAAAATAGATCTTGTCATGAGTAGATTGTTATTATGATTGAATTTTTTATGCCAGGGTTATAAATGTTTCATAAAATATGTAAATGAATTGTTTTGTTATATCTGGTTTTCTTCATTATTTATCTTTATGATTTCTTTGTTTGAAGTAGATGTGTCTGATTTAGCTATAGCTTGGTTATTGTTTCAACACTTTTCTTTCTTGGTGTTTGTCTTTTGGCCATTAATCCAGTCATCAGTCCAAGAAGTAGAGAAAAATAATTAGAATTAGTTTCATTCAAAGAGTAAACAGTTTGGTTTAGTAGAAGCATAAAAAGGAAAGAATGGTTAGAATAATTTTTGAGATTTTAAAATAAGATTTCTGAATTACATACTTGTTTGTACATTACCTATATATCCTATACCTCACTGCCATTATCTAAGATATTTCTTACTTTTTAGTTAAATTAACATATACTTTTAAAAATGGCAAATAATAAAAATTGAGTTAAAAAACTATCCAGTTACTAAGACAAAACTTACATTTAAAGACCTACATCAAATTTAAAATTTAATAGAAAATATTTCTTTTCACTTAAACATCCAAACTAATCAAAATGACAATAAATGTATACATGCCTCAATAGTTGTCACAATTAACATTAAATGCACATGCAATGAAACCTGAAATTAATAATCCTGAGGACAGTTTCTTAAATTCTGGGAAAGCATGGCTGTAACTAAGCAAGAAAGAAGTTAATTACTTCAAAAATTACTTATCCATTCTGAGAAAATAAATTTTTACATATCATGCTCATCTCAGGGCTCAGCTGGTATCTTACATCATAAATAATATGATTGCCGCAGACTCCATAAACTAGGTACCACTGAAAGTTGAAAGGAACTCTCTAATGTAAACGTGAAATATTACACATTACTATCAATAAGCTTTGCCATCAATTTCGCATTTATATAAGTACAACGCACACAATCATTTTCCTTCCTTAAAAATGGATTTTAGGTGCACTTAAAAAACACACTCTGCTTGTAGACATTGATATTTTTAAATGCTGTTCAAGTTGAAATCGAATTAGAACAAACTAGTTAATATTTGTTTTAATAGGAAGACAAATGACTTAGTCTAGTAAAAGCTAACAATGAGTTATTCTACTTTGCCATCATAATGTGCATTTAATTTGTGGTCCTTCACATAGCAACATGATACCACCATCGACAGAACATATGCTTTCTGCTGTTTCACAAATGGTGATAATTAGTTTTTTCCTGAAGCAAAGACAGTATGGAATTCCACATATTTATCTATATTTAACCAAATTCTCCAGATGCCCTAAAACTAGAATTATTAGTTATATAGGCTTACCTCTTTACAGAATGTATTTATTATTGCCTCATTATGCTTCTAATTTAACAATATTCTAAGTGGATTAATTCACTTATTAGCAGTGAATCGGTCGAGCATGGTGGCTCACACCTGTAATCCCAGCACTTTGAGAGGCCGAGGCAGGCGGATCACGAGGTCAGGAGATCGAGAACATCCTGGCTAACACGGTGAAACCCCATCTCTACTAAAAATACTAAAAATTAGCCCGGTGTTGGGGCGGGGGCCTGTAGTCCCAGCTACTCGGGAGGCTGAGGCAGGAGAATGGCCTGAACCCGGGAGGCGGAGCTTGCAGTGAGCTGAGACCGCACCACTGCGCTCCAGTCTGGGCGACAGAGAAAGACTCTGTCTCTAAATAAATAAATAAATAAATAAATAAATAAATAAATAAATTGAATGAGCACTTACTATATCTGATAATTAAGAGTAAAATGTTTAGGAACTGCAAGCCCTGGAATATAATGTTAATTTCTATGTACGTGCAGTAGTATTGTGGGTAATAAAATTATTTTATATGTGTTCTAAGTCAACTACAGTGAGCATACTTCTCTACTCATTCTTTAAATGTTGGGTTTCCTACAAATTTCTGACCTCATTCTGTACTCTCTTCCTTGCCAATCTCATTTATACCCATTCCATCCATTTTCAAATACCTATTCATGACTTTAGCTGTGCATCTGAAGCCCAGACTTTACTGAAGCCCAGTAAACTGCACACTTGCAGAATTCCCAATTTTAATAGGTGGTACTACTGTGAATGCTGGGATACAAACAGGTGTCTTTCACACTGTCCTCTCTCACACCATCCATATCCAAATTAGCCCATAAGTCCTGCAAATTCTACTCACACATGACTTCTTAATCTATCCAAATTTCTCCATCTCCAGTGTCACCATTCTAGAATACTCAGCATCCATTTTCTTTTTTTAAATATATATTTGTGTATGTGTGTATGTCTGCGTGTGGATGTTTGCTTGCTTCCCTTAAATATGTTTAAATATGTTTTCTACATTGCAGTCACAGTGGCATTTACAAAATTTATATCTAATCAGGTCATTCCTCTGCTTTAAAACATTTAGTGGTTTTATTTTGTGTCTGAGAAACCCAACTCCTTACTATACTCTCCTCACTGACCTTTACATTTTTGTCAAAGTGGTCCTCTTTCAGTCAGTTGAGTGTACCAGGCTTATTCTTCACTCAACCCTTTGAACAGACAGTTCCTTAAAGAAATACTTCTTAAACCTCACTCCACTCCTGTGAATCTAACTCACCTTCATCCTTTTGTCTAGGTTCAAGTACTAATATTTCAGGACAGCCTTCTCAAATTTGTTGAATTTGATAATATCCCATGATTCTATTTTCCTGTCTTTTTCTTTAATAATTTTTAACAATTCGTAGTATGTATGTGTGTGTGTCTATTAGATTTACATCTGTCTTTCTCACTAGATCATAAGTTGACAATCTCTACAAAGGCAGAGTATACCCACATTTTACTTACCATTTTATCCTCCAATCCTTGCCCAGTACATGACCAAATTACATTACCAATAAATAGCTGTCGAATTAAGGATTGCTTATTTATTTTGTACCCAGAAAAATATTAGAATGGGAAGGAAATTTATTGAGGTGGTAATCAAAGTACATAGAATTAGATCATGTTCGCTTGCTACAAGAATGCATAAATCTGACCTTGAGATTCCCATTTGACTTGACTAAAAAATACAACTGATTGTCCACCAATTAAAGACAACATAGTTTCTTTTCAATAAAAGAGCTAAGCTAAAATCACATTTCCTAAGTTTTTACAGCTGAATATTTGAGATTATACTACCACGAATAACATCCTTACAGTAAATATCACTATTTTTTCCTTATAATGATTTTAATGCTAAGTTTATAGTTGGACTAATTCAGAATAATCATTTTGGTTATTAAGATAATGAGTAATATTACAAAAAATAACCAGAAAAGGCTAAAACAAAGTGATGCATGAGGTTGAGTATGATACGTGAAACTAAATAAAGTTGCATATACATTGCCAAGGAACATTTCCCACAATTGACCAGAAAAAGACTTCTGACAATACTCTTCTCTACCTCTTGTTCAGTCTAAGCCTTTGCTATTTTCATGAGTTTGTTCAACTTCCTGGTTATAGTAAATATAAATTATATGGATGATAAAAGCATCCTAATCTTTATGAGCCTCAGTTTCTTTGAATGTACAGTCCAGTTAATAAAACCCAAACCACAGGCTAAGTAGGACAATGCACATAATCCACTTTCTTGAACATCATGGTCCTTAATAAATAGTTATTATTATTTGTATTTTAAAATATTTGTTCTACTGCCTTACACTATTCCCTCATATTATTGTCGTCCAATAACAGAAAGATGTTTTAGAGAATGGGGTGAGGATATCTGTGGGTCTCATTCCATAATTCAGTCACACTTTAGATCTACAAAGAAGTCTGAAAAGCCAGGCTAATTATTTTTTTTTCTTTCTTAGGACCCACCTCACTTGCTCAGTTGCTAACTTGCCCTCCCATTCCTTCTTACCTGTCCTATGAGTACACACATGTACACTGAGAGGATTAGTTCCCCTAAGTGAAAACAAAAGAAAACCAATGAACAAACAATTCAAAACCTCCTAGATGATCAGATTTAAAATGCTCAAAATGCTGTAGTCTCAATTCAGTTTTCAAATAATACTTTCTAAATTAACCAAACTTTTACCTTTGCTTGGTAGGAGCCTTTTAATTTTTTTTTCTTAATTTCTTTTAGCATTTTCTAACAATACATCTTCTACATCTATAAAATATACATCCCCTAGTGTTTAAATTAATTAAACTTGTTTCTTTATTTGGTTGTCATCCTTTTTTTCTTCCTTAAATTCCTACAATTTCCCCTTTTTTTAGCACAGGAAAATTCTAGCCACTAGCTAGTCTCAACTTACCATATTATTATTATTATTTACATGTTATTATTATATGCATTTGGCAGATTATTCCTTTCCAAATGAATTAGTGCCACTTCTCTTGAAGTTTCTTTTCTATTATGTATACATATCCTACGGCATCTAAATTTATTGTTTGCTTTTTGTAAACACGAGTGACGAAAAATAAATACTCATAACAGGCTAGTCCAATGGAAACTGAGGCCTAGGCAGGTAAAGGTACAGTCAAGTTCTGAGGCATGCTGAAGCTGAGCTAACACTGAAACCCAGTTGTCCTGGTTCCAATTTAGTATTCCATGTATCACTCCTACTGTGTTATATTACCATTGCTACGTCTTTGAAAATACTGGAATGTAAGAGTAATGTATTGCTTTTTATATTTAAAGTTACTGTAATAGAATGAATGAGCTGTAAACTCTGTTGATTTTGATTTAGTACACTGAAGACATATAGGCGGGCTCATTCGTACTGCATACCCACTCTTGGCAAAGTGCTTGGTATATGCATTTGGTAAATAAATGATAAGCAGAAAGAAAGTAATCCCTGAATTGAAGAAACAACATGAAGACATTCATGATGAAACAACGGACACTGTAAAGTTGAATATTTGAATGCAACCTTCCAGTTAGATAATTAGGGGACTGAATTTTGCCTACTGAGGCAAATATTCCATTGAAATTGTTGGTTTATAGATGCCAGCAGCCACTAAGCACAATTGCTTCAAAGAGAATAATTTTTAAAAAATCTACAGCAGTAGAGATTTTAAATCCTTTTATATTCCATGATTTTATCTTCCTGTCCTTTTCTTTCACAATCTATGTATGCAACTTGGGAGTTCTAGCCACTGTTATGGTCATAAATTCTGCAATAATTTATTTTTTCTAGGTATGATACGCAGAATTTTAAGATTTTCCCCGATGACCCACAATCCTGTATAATCCCCTCCCGTTGAGTGCAGGAAGTACTTATGAATATGATAGGATATCACTCGCATGATTAGGTTATGTTACATGACATAGCTGACTTTAAGAAGTGAAATTATCCTTGGTGGACCTGACCTAATGAGGTGAGCCCTTAAAAGCGGCAAGATTCTTCCTGATGAAAGGGATTAAAATTATTGTGGATTCTATATGAAGGAGATTCTCCATTGCTGAGTTTGAAAATGGAGAGGTCCACATGGCAAGGAATATAGGCAACTTCCAGGAACTAAGAATGGCCCCACCTGGCATCCAGCAAAAAAAATGGGGACCTCAGTCCTACAACTACAAGGAACTTGATTCTGCCATCAGCCTGAATCCTTGAAGTAAATCTGTGCCTGCTGCCTCCTGATAAGCATGCTGCCCAGTCAACAAGACACTCTGAAACTGAGGACCTGAGCAGAGAATACAGATGAACTGTATCAGAATTATTGACCTACAGAACTGTGAGATAACAAATGGGTGTTATTTTAAGCCAGGAAGTTTGTGATAACTTGTTATGCATTAACAGAACACTTAATGTACTGAGTATCTCAAAGACTGGGTAAAGACATTTTTAGTACTTTCTCAAAGTTTCATTCCAATAAATATTTATAAGTAACTAGACGTTTGTAAAGTTTACAAAGTGTTTTTTTCATATATATATTTTAATTTAATCCTCCCATCAACTCAGTAAAAAGAATATCCTTATTCTCCACTCTAAAATTTTTATAAGATATATAATTTTATTGCTCAATATCACAAAGGCAGACAATAAAATTATGACTAAAATCTAAAACAAACGAAAATAAAAGTAAACAACAAATGAATATAACAAATTAAAAATAATATAATTAATTATGCTTTTTAAAATGTGTGGCCAGAATTAGCATTAAAGATTTAACACTCACCAGGGCTGGAGCTAGGATGAGGCAAATGAGGCATTTGCTTTGAGTTCAAAATTTAAAGTAAGGGAAGACCAAAAATTCTCAGTAATCAAAAGAATAAAGTTTAGGGAAGAGGAAGCCATTAGAACTTTAGTCATTCATTGGCAGCATGGCCACTGAAATGGTTAAAATGCTATTGAAAACAGAAGGTTTAAGGATGAGCAATTAGTCCAAGTTAGACTGCAGCAGAATCAAGGTAAAGGTGAACGAAGTCTTCAACCACAGAAAGGCTCAAGTTTTTGCCAGATCACTCTAGAGACCTTCTTTTGTTTGAGAAGTTGTTATTATATCATTCAGGGAGTTACAGGATGGGTAGGGTAACAGGGAGAGAGGGAAGCTATAGTAGATAAAAAGCTCTAAAATCAATTCTAACAGCTGAATGGTGATAAACCTAGGTTTGTATTTGCCTTGGCCCATTTTGTGTTCCTATAATAGTAACATACAGACTGGGTAGTTTATAAGAAATGTATTTTTTACACTTTTGGAGGCCAGGAAGACCAAGGTCAAGGGGCTTGCATCTGGTGAGAGCCTTCTTGCTACATCATCCCACAGTGGAAGGCAGAAGGGCAAGAAAGCACAAACAAAAGACAGAGGAAAGGGCACTGAACTCATCCTTTTATTAGGAACTCACTTTCATAATAACTAACCTGCAATAACAGCAGTAATCCATTCATAGGAGCAGAGCCCTCAGGACCTAGTCACCTCGTAAAGGTCCCACATCTCAACACTATTGCTTTGGGGACTAAGTTTCTAACACGTGAACTTTGGGGAACATAGTCAAGCCATAAAAATAACCTAAGACTCCTTACTCATAGATTAATATCTTTGCTCCATAACATTCTACATTTCTAGGCTTATTAACCCAGAAACATGTCATAAAAGTTACAAGCTCAAGAAGTAAATATTCACTGAACAATCTAAATATTTCTTTTAGTAACAGGTGAATTGAGAAGTTGGAAAATTTCTTTTAATAAATTATGACAACATATTAGCATATCTATTCAAATACATGAACATTTCTGCATTTACCACATTAATGAAAAGAGTCTTGATATAAAGTTCATTTGAATAGCCATATATTGAATAAGTTTGTGAACCCAGAGGGAAGAGTGCCACAATTGTTTTTTAGGTCTACATACATGCAAGCTAAGATAATAACAAAACTCATATCACTTACCATATCCATATTACAATTTGTAAAGATAAAAATAAAATCCAGTTGGCCTACTAACTGGCTAGCTATATAGGAACAACACAGAAACCTTCAAAGAAAGGTAGCTTTGAAGAAATCATAGTAACATTTTCTGTTTTCCAAAATTATAACTATTTGTAGGCACAAGTAATATGTCATGTGACAAACACTAGGGCCTGAACATTATTTATTCCAACACTTCTAACTAATAATCCTTAATAAGAGATTAATTATTCAATGGGTTACAAACCAGATTCATTCTCCAGAAAAATATTTTTTGTAACTCAAAATTATAAATATGTATTAAAAATTTTTGGACTAAAATGTTTTCTGATATCAATTAGACAACGATTTTATTTTATTTATTCCTCTGGGCAGTAAAATGGCACACCTTAAGAATAGCAAATGAAGGTTAATAAAAGATTCTACCTCTAGATCTATTTCAGCTAAGAATCTCAAAAGGAATAATAGAATTAGAGTATTATAATTCTGCAGCCACTAATGATGAATGAGAGTGATGATCCTGAGTGACTGTACCACCATCACCACAAAAAATGAACACACACTATGTATCTCCTTTTTTTTTTTTTTTTTTTTTTTTTTTTTGAGACAGAATCTTGCTCTGTTGCCCAGGCTGGAGTGCAGTGGAATGATCTCAGCTCACTGCAACCTCCACCTCCTGGGTTCAAGTGATTCTCCTGCCTCAGCCTCCCAAGTAGCTGGGATTACAGGTGCATGCCACCACATGGGGCTAATTTGTTATGTTTTTGGTAGAGATGGGGTTTCACCATGTTGACCAGGCTTGTCTCAAACTCCTGACCACAAGTGATCCACTCGCTTTGGCCTCCCAAAGTGCTGGGATTACAGGCGTGAGCCACCACGCCCAGCTGCTATGTATCTCCTAATGGAAGTGCACAGCATCATCTCTGGAGTGGTTTTGCCCACAGATGAATAAATAAATAAACCTTAATCTGAACAAGCTTCTCCCTATAACTATTGAAGATTATGATGCTGAAAGGTATATTGGGTTATTATTCTATTTTCTGTAAAGTTGTATATAATTGAGAATTTATATAATACATGATTTATTATAAATATCATGCCTTTAAATTGGAAAACTCAAGTAAAATCAAACAATTTTTAATGAAATACAAGTCAATAACTAGGTTCATAAAGAAATAGAAAACTTTAATCAGATAGTACAAGCAAACCATAGTCTAGCCCTGGGCACCCGCAAAATCTTCCAGGATCAGCCATGTTTGGAAGCCCATTACACCAAATGATGAAGGAAAAGTTGATCACCACATTAAATAAACTCTTACAAACCATACAAGAAGATGGGAAGCTATTCAACCACTTTAGCAGGCTAGCTATACTTGATACAAAAACTAGATGATCATATCCCAAGAAAGAACACTTCAGCCAAATTTACTCACATAGAGACAATATTCTAAATAAATTTATAGAATGTCTAATATAGCAGTGAATAATACAGCAGTGAAGAAATAGGGAAATAGATTGTGTCTAAGAAATGCAAAGATCATATCATAAAAGGAAAAATGTGAATTGGAATTCACTATGTTAATAGAGAAAGAGAAAGCATTTGATCACATGCAGCAGTAAAGGAAAAGCCACTGGTAATAATTAAACACTAATTCATGGTAATAACCTGTAGTATACTTACATTAGAATGGAATTTCCATATCATAAAATAAACAGCAATCATACTATTTGAAATGTTGGCAGCATTCTCAATAGTTCAGAACCAGATACAGAGGTGTGGTACCAATTCTGCTGGTCAAACACGGACTGGATTGCACAGCCAGCATACAGGCACACAGAAGGATACCAAGATAAAATTTATGAAAAATAAAAGGAAAGAGATAATATGATCCTCTAATTAAAAATTCTAAAGAAGTCAGCTCACAAAATATCCAAATGTATAAAGAAATTCAGTAAACTTGTATAGAAAATCACTATAGTAAAATCAGAAATCTAGCCACATGAAACAAACTAATTAGAAAATGTAACAATTGGGTGGGAGTGAGGGAGGGAGAGCATCAAGAAGATGAATGCTGGCTAATGGATGCTGGGCTTAATACCTATGTGATGGGATGATCTGGGCAGCAAACCACCATGGCATATGTTTACCTATGTGACACAAACCACCATGGCACATGTTTAGCTATGTGACAAATCTACACATCCTGCACATGTACACCAGAACTTAAAAGTTGAAGAAAAAAAGAGAAAATGTAATAACAATCCCAGTATGTGGGCAAGGGACATGAACAAACACTTTTCAAAAGAAGATATACATATGGCCAAAAAGCATATGAAAAAAAGCTCAACATCATTGATCACTGATGAGAAACGCAAATCAAAACCACAATGAGATACCATCTCACAACAAATAACTAATTAGAAAATGTAACAATGTAAAAAATAGAATGATTATTACCAAAAAGTCAAAAAAATAACAGATGCTGGAGAGGTTGTGGAGAAAAAGGAATGCTTACATACCGTTGGTGGGAGTATGAATTAGTTTAACCATTGTGGAAAGCAATGTGGCGATTCCTCAAAGAGCTGAAAACAAAACTACCATTCCATCCAGCAATCCTATGACTGGGTATATACCCAACGGAATATAAATTATTCTATCATAAAGGTACATGCACACATATGTTCATTGTAGTACTATTCAAGAGAGCAAAGGCATAGAATCAACCTAAATGTCCATCAACGGTAGACTGGATAACAAAAACGTGGCACATATACATCATGGAATACTATGCAGCCATAAAAAAGATCATACCCTTTTCAGGAACATGGATGGGACTGGAGGCCATTATTCTTAGCAAACTAACATAAAAACAGAAAACCAAATACCACATGTTCTCACTTATAAGTGGGAGCTAAATGATGGGAACACATGGACACATATAGGGGAACAATAGACACTGGGGCCTTTTAGAAGGTGGAAGGTGGGAGGAAGGAGAGGGTCAGGAAAAATAACTAATAGGTACTAGGCTTAATACCTGGGTGATAAAATAATCTGTACAACAAACCCCCATGACACGAGTTTACCTATATAACAAACCTGCACATATAATTCTGTACTTAAAATAAAGGTTAAAAAAAAGAAGCCTCAAGGAATCTTATAAAAAACATTTGTGCTACCTCAAGGCTTTAAGTCACTGAAATTCACTGTGAACTGGATTAGGATCTTACGGGAGGGGCGGAAGTAAAGCTTTTCAGAAATCCAAACCTGACTCAGCCAGTGTAGTAGAAACAAAACAAAAGTAATATACAAAGCATTAAATTGAAAGTAATGGTTTCAAATAAGGAAAGATCCTAGCTACTCCAGATTTTCTCTAAGAAGTTCTTTTCTGGATTCCTTTTAGTGCCTGAATGAAAGATCCTTTGATGCTTTTGTCATCCTCATTTTTCTCCTAATGTACCGTCCTGAAAACAATCTATTTCAATAAATTTGAGAGGGCTTTAAAAATAAAAAAAAAGTGTAATGAAAAATATACCATTCAAAAGAGCAGCAACATTCAAAATATACCTAAAAAGAACATTAACAAAAACATACACACTCTATCAAAGCAAATATAAAAGTTTACTGATAGACTCAGATGGATGCCTAAGTAGAGCAATACAATATATTTATACGTGGTGAACATAATATTGTACAGATGTCAATTATCTTTATTTACAGATTTAGTACCTTATTTGATGGCCTCAAGTCAGCAGAGAAGTGGCCCTGTACCTATAAAAAGTCACGATAAGACACTGAGTGAGGACTGAGGGCGTTACCTACCCAAGAAGAGGGACCCCCACAGACCCCGCCCCTACTGTCAATCTTGGGAGGCCCCAGGCATGGCTGCTAGGCTCACGCTCCACCTTACTTCCTACTCTGAACTCAGGGAAATGATCCTTTTTCTGAGGCTGACTGATTCAGCTTAGCAAAGAGAGAAGTCCCAGTGCCTGCAAAGTCAGTGAAAGAAATATATGTATTTCTTTAAGAACTGCCCCTCTCCCAGAACACAGAACCATTTGCTGTTATGCTGGGAGAGCAAGGTGGGCGTGGCCGGAAGTGTTTCTCTTGACCTATATTCCACGTCATCAAGCTGTTACGGGCGAAGCCTTCGTCTGAAAGATGTGGCCACAGAAATAAATTTCAGGATCAAAGTGTCAAAGTGAGTATCGTTTGTTATGACCTTCTAGACACACTTTTCCCAGAACAGAGGCGGCCTCATAGAGACCCATCCTTCTCTGCTCTGGCCTGCTCCCACCGTCAACTCTGTGTGTCCCAAAGCGCGGCTGTTAGGCCTAATACCCTTACTTCCTGTTGGGAATCTGTGGGATGGGAAGCCATGGTCTAAAGCGAGGCAGCCTCAAGTCAACAGAGGGAGGACTCAAAGGACTAAAGTAAAATTAATATCTTGAGTTAGAACTGATGTGATAAACCCCCACAGAACAGTCCCAGCCTGCTCCTGCCTTATGGGTTCCTAAAGCAATACCTTCAAGAGAACCAGCAGAGGTGGCCATTCTTAGACCAAGGTAGAATCTCCCTACCAAGGCTGTGAACACTATCTTATCCTCCGTCTTCTAGGGTGACCTCTTCATCAACCCAACTGCCTGCACTATTGTCTGTAGTCCCTGACAAGAGTAATTATGCCTCGAGGTCAGAAAAGTAAGCTCCGTGCCCGTGAGAAACGCCACCACGCTCGTTGTGAGAATCAGGATCTGGGTGCTACTCAGGCCACTGTGGCAGAAGGAGAGTCGTCCTCCTCTGCCAATCTTCTCTTTGGTGATAGACCCCAGAATTTGCCTGCTGCTGAGACACTTAGCATCCCTGAGGCGCTTCAGGGAGCCCCATCCACCACCAATACTATTGCACCTGTTTCATGCACCAGTTCAAATGAAGGTGCCAGCAACCAAGACGAGAAAAGTCTAGGTTCCTCAAGGGAAGCTGAGGGCTGGCAAGAAGATCCCTTAAGCAAGAAAGTAGTGTCGCTGGTGCATTTCTTGCTTCAGAAGTATGAAAAGAAAGAGCCAATTACAAAGGGAGATATGATAAAGTTTGTTATCAGAAAGGATAAGGGTCACTTCAATGAGATCCTCAAGAGAGCCTCTGAGTACATAGAGCTGGCATTTGGTGTTGATTTGAAGGAAGTGGATCCCATCAGGCACTACTATGCCTTTTTCAGCAAACTAGACCTCACCTATGATGAAACAACCAGTGATGAAGAAAAAATTCCCAGGACTGGCCTCCTGATGATTGCACTGGGTGTGATCTTCATGAATGGCAACCGTGCCCCAGAAGAGGCAGTTTGGGAAATTATGAATGTGATGGGTGTATATGCTGATAGGAAACACTTCCTCTATGGGGATCCCAGGAAGGTCATGACCAAAGATTTGGTGCAGCTAAAGTACCTGGAGTACCAGCAAGTGCCCGACAGTGATCCTCCACGCTATGAATTCCTGTGGGGTCCAAGAGCTCACGCTGAAACTAGCAAGATGAAAGTCCTGGAGTTTGTAGCCAAGATGCATGATACCGTCCCTAGTGCCTTCCCATCCTGCTATGAAGAAGCTTTGAGGGATGAGGAACAGAGAGCCCAAGCCAGAGTTGCAGCCAGGGCTCATACTGCTGCCATGGCAAATGCACGTTCCAGAACCATGTCTAGCAGCTTCTCCCATGCTAAGTGAAATCTGAGGTTGGTTCTTCACTTTTTGGGCGAAAAGGTCTGTCAACATTCTAATAGTGGAGGGCCATGGTGGGGCTGGAAGAAATAAGTGTATATCATCTTTGCATTCCTATTGTATATTGATAACTAGAGTTTTACTTTTCCTTCTTTTTTTTTTTTCCCTAGGTTACATTTCAAATGTTGAAGTCTGAAGAAGATTGTTTTCTTTGTGGAAGAAAAAAGCAATGAACATTCTAAGTAGTGAATGGCCAGGGTGGGTCTGGAGGGAACACAGCATATATCATGTTGTGTTAATATTCTATAGTAACTTGGAGTTGTATCTTTTTCTTTCTTTTTTTTTTGGTGTTATATTTCAAATGTTGTTTCTTTTAATAGAAGTTTTAGATTACTTCAGAATCGAAATTTATTAATGACTTTGGTTACACATGTATTGCTATTTAAGAGTAGGAGTTTTATTGTTCTGTAAAACAAATTGGGAAACCTTCTTTCATATTTAATGAGCCAGAACAAGGAAACACAGTATTGGAATAGGTATTTCCTTAAAAAATGTGAAATGATTTAGCAGTAAAATTTTGGAGATCAAAACATAGGTGAGAAAAAGTAATACTTTTTAGTTCTTGGTTTTCTTTATCCATTTTATTCTGTTATATAAAGATAAAAGAGTCATACCTGGTTTGGCTTAGCTTACTGAAGAAGGTAGGAAAAAATAAAATGTTTATGAACTAGCATCTATGCTTACTGCCTCATTCATTCCTCCAATATTAATAAAACATCTGATCTTTGAAAGTAATTTTGTTAGAAATGGGAAAACTAGGATACAAAACACCCAGCCCTGCTTAGACTTTTACAATTAATGAACAATAATAATGCATGGAAGATGGTGAAATACTTAAGACCTAAAGTACAAGTAAGAAGAGGGAGTAAGGAGGTAAGGAGTTCGAGAGGGGTTTGGGAAAAGTGCTGGAGTGTATCTGGCTGAAAATGGTAAGGTGCAAATTCTCTGAAGAAAGGCCCTTTTAGACTTTTGGAAACTATGAGTCTCTCAGTGGGATATACTTTTAATTTAAGCTGGGTGGTGAGCTACATGAAGCTGTGGGACTGGAGAGCAGAGGCCAGGCACTCAGATGGTGTGTCTCATTGTTGAAGGACAAAACCCTGGAGTGGAAACCTCCACTTAAGAGTTACCTTGGTGACATCAATAAAGCAGAAGAAAACCTCTTGGAGCAGAAGTGGATAGTGTCCTGTGCTCTTGTTCACATTCAGTTGAACACATAGCATAATCTAGTTATTTTATGTACAGCCTCCCCAGGGAGTTTTTGAGAAATAATGGTGAAACTGCCTTGATGTGGGATGCTGAAAAGCTACTGTGTTGGCTCCTTTGCTCTGAACTGAGAGAGCCAGATCCTAGTATTTAAAAGGACATATTTTTGAGACAGGGTCTGGTTCTTTTTCCCAGGCTGGAGCACAGTGGTGCAATCATGGCTCACTACAGCCTTGACTTTCCAGGCTCAAGCAATCCTCCCACCTTAGCCTGTCAAGTAGCTGGGACGAGAATCACACATCACCCTACCCAGCTAATTTTTTGTATTTTTGTAGAGATAGGGTTTCACCATGTCACCAAGGCTGGTCTTGAACTCCTGACATCAAGTGATCCAACCACCTCAGCCCCCCAAAGTACTGGGAATACAGGTGTGAACCACCACACTCAAAAGGATATTTTAATTATCTTCAGTGTAATTTGGCAAACTCTAAGGGAGAACACATTTAATGATGATGAAATGAATGAAAATAGGGGTGGTTTGGATGGAATGGCACCTGGGGGGGAAGTTGTTGGTCCTTGACACAAATTCTAGGACTTCGTGTTTCATTCAGCTGAGGAAGACTCCCTACATGCAAATTCAGCAACTTATATTCAGATGGGGAAATTTTATTTACTTTTATATGCTAAATACATAATGAGCTAATTTGATATTAATTGTCCTAGAAAGCTGCATATTTTCCTGAATTAGTAAAAAATAAATCTCCCCAGAGGGGAGGGTGATATCATCTGTAGTAAAAATAATTATATAACTACCATTCTTTAAGGACCCAATATTTTCCATAATTCTGCTAAGTGCTTCATATCCATTACATAGATTCCAACAGTGCTACAAGTTAGGGCTTATCAGACATTATTTGCCAAACTTATAATTTTAAGTTTACACGGCTGATAGGTGACAGAGCTGAGACTAGACCACTAGTCTAGTGTGGCCAGAATTATTCTAAGTTCACATTTTTCCACTCCTCCCAATCTGAGACAGATCTTTTGTCTAATTTACTAGTCTTTTCACTACTGCAAAATCTATTACAATGAAAAATAAAGGACTCTGGCCAAAGTACTAGAAGCAGACCTGTATTAGGTTGTTCTCACATTGCTACAAAGAAATATCTGAGACTAGGTAATTTATAAAGAAAATAAGTTTAATTGGCTCATGGTTCTATAGGCTATACAGGAAGCATAGCAGTATGTGCCTCTGGGGAGACCGTGAGAAACTTACAATAATGGTGGAAGGTGAAGGGAAAGTGCGAAAGACCCACATGGCTGGAGCAGGAGGAAGAGAGAGAAGGGGTAGGTGCCACACACTTTTAAACAACCAGATCTCATGAGAACTCAGGGCAGTATGAAGGGGGAAATCTACCCCCATAATCCAATCACCTCTCACCAGACGTCATCTCTAGCCTCAGGGATTACCTTTCACCATGAGATTTGGGTGGGGACACATAGCAAAACCTTATCATTCCATCCCCAACCCCTCTCGAATCTCATGTCCTTCTCACATTGCAAAATCCAATCATCCCTTCCCAACAGTGCCCCAGAGTCTTAACTCATTCCAGCATTAACTCAAAAGTCCAAAGTCTCATCTGAGACAAGGCTAGTACCTTCCACTTACAGGGAGGAAAAAAAAAAAAAAAAAAAAAAGTTACTTCCAAGATACAATGGGAGTAAAAGCATTGGTTAAATACTTCCATTCCAAAAGGGAGAAATCAGCCCAAAGAAGGGGAATACATGCCCCATGCAAGTCAGAAACCTAGCAAGGCAGTCATTAAATCTTAAAGCTCCAAAATAATCTTTTTTTTTTTTTTTTTTGCAACGGAGTTTCACTCTTGTTGCCCAGGCTGGAGTGCAGGCCTTCTGCATTTCAAGCGATTCTCCTTCCTCAGCCTCCAAAATAGCTGGCTTTACAGATGTGTGCCACCATGCCTGGCAAATTTTGTATTTTTGTTTAGTAGAGACAGGGTTTCACCATGTTGGTCAGGCTGGTCTTGAACTCCTGACCTCAAGTGATCCATCTGCCTCAGCCTCCCAAAGTGCTGGGATTACAGGTGTGAGCCCCCGTGCCTGGCCCAAAATAATCTTTTTTGACTCCATATTCCATATCCAAAGCACTCTGATGCTCCCAAGCTCCACCCTTGTGGTTTTGCAGGCTTTAACCCCTCTGGTTGCTCTCATGGGCTGGCACTGAGTGCCTGCAGCTTTTCCAGGTGCATAGTCCAAGCTTCCAGTGGATCTAACATCGTAGAGTCTGGAGGACGATGGCCCTCTTCTCATAACTACACTAGACAGTGCCTCAGTGGGGATTTTGTATGGGGGCTCCAACCCCACATTTCCCAACACTGCCTTAGTAGAGGCTCTCCATGAGGGCTTGGGCCCTGCAGCAGGCTTCTGTCTGGACAACCAGGTGTTTCCATACATCCTCTGAAATCTAGATAGAGGCTCCCAAGCCTCAAGTCTTGCACTCTGTGTAACCATAGGCTTAACATCATGTGGAAGCTGCCAAGGCTAACAACTTGCACCCTCTGAAGCAGCAGCCTGAGTTGTACCTGGGCCCCTTTGAGCCACAGCTGGTGTTGGAGTGGTCAGGATGCAGGCAGCAGTATCCTGAGGCTGCACAGAAAAGCAAGAGCGGGTGGGGAGGGCTGGGCATAGCCCACAAAACCAACCATTCCTTTCTCCTAGACCACTGGGCCTGTGATGGTAGGGGCTGCTGTGGAAGTCTCCACAATGCCTTCAAGGCCTTTTTCCCAGGGTCTTGGCTATTAGCACTTGGCTCCTTTTCACTTATGCAAATTTCTGCAGCCTGCTTGAATTCCTCCCCTGAAAATAGGCATTTGTTTTCTACCACATGGCCACGCTGCAAATTTTCCAAACTTTTATGCTCTGCTTCCCCTTTGAATATAAAGTTCCAGTTTTACATCACTTATTTGATCACATATATGAGCATATATTGTTAGAGGCAGCCAGCTCACATCTTGACTGCTTTGCTGCTTAGAAATTTCTTCTACCAGGTAACCTAAATCATCACTCTCAAGTTCAAAGTTCCACAGATCCCTAGGGCAGGGGCACAGTGCCACCAGGTTCTTTGCTAACACATAAGTGACCTTTGCTCCGGTTCCCAGTACGTTTATTTCCATCTGAGACCTCCTGAACCTGAACTTCATTGTCCATATCACTATCAGCATTTTGGTCACAACCATTTCACAAGTCACGAGGAAGTCCCAAATTTTTCCTCATCTTCCTGGCTTCGGAGTCCTCCACAACCTTCCAAACTCTTCCCATTACCCAGTTCCAAAGCTGCTTCCACATTTTCAGTTATCTTTACAGCAGTCCCCCACTCCTCGATACCTTGGGCAGCCCTTCTTTTCTTTATAAATTATCCAGTCTCAGATATTTCTTTATAGCAAAGCCACTATCACATTGTTCTAAAGAAATACCTGAGACTGGGTAATTTATAAAGAAAAGAGGTTTAATTGGCTCACAGTTCTGTAGGCTGGACAGGATGCTTCTGCTTCTGGGGAGGCCTCAGGAAACTTGCAATCATGGCAGAAGGTGAGGGGGAAGCAGGCACATCTTACATGGCCGAAGCAGGAGGAAGAGAGAATGGAGAAGTACTACACACTTTTAAACAACAAGATCTCATGAAAACTCAGGGCAGTACCAAGGGGGAAATCTGCCCCCATAATTCAATCACCTTGCACAATGCCCCACCTCCAGCCCTGGGGATTGCATTTCAACATGAGATTTGTGGGAGGACATAGATCCAAACCATAACAAGGCCTAAAGAAGGAAGGTAAAGATGAGAATAAAGCATACATTTGGGATTATTTGTGGGATTCATTTTCTGAGGCTCCTGCTGTCCCAAGCCCAAGGTTTCCTTGAGAGTAGATTCTGCCCAAGTGCTGGGACATGAGTCCTGATTCAGCACTTTCTTACATTACAGCACCTTTCCCCTAAGTATTCCCCAGTGTGCCTTCATGTACAAAATGGCACCTTGTCTTCTACCGAGCTCTTCACTGCCTTCTCTGAAGACTGCACCCCTGTTTTCTGTGATATGGACAGACCAGAATCACTTGCCTGCCTCTAGACTTAGAGCATTCTGCTCTCTGCAGATGCCCCTTGGAGGCCCCATCCTTCTCAGTGGAACCTCTGACAGTGATGTTTTGATATCTGATTACCACAAACTCCCCTTCCACCCCACATCTTTAAGTAGTCTTAAAGTGTATTTCAAATGAACCAATTGTTAGAGTCTGGTTCTGATTTTTCACAGACCATGTACTGGTTCTTGGGATGTAACTGAAGTGTGAGAGAAGGCTTTTTTAAATAACCCAGATTTTCAGCAGGATTTTTAAAGGGTGTGCTATTTGAGACCAGCCCCTGAACAAATGCACTGATGGGTGAGCCTACCTAGATGGTCAAAAACAAAACTACCCTCATAAGTTGGAGGTGAGGAAAGGCCAAGGAAATTACTGTGAAGCAAACATCGACTGAGGCCAAATTCCTCAGTCCTTCCCCGATCAGAGTCTGTCTAAGAAGAAAAAATGGCTTTTTGGCAGACATGCTGTGTTTGAACAGCAAAGACAAAAATAATTCACCATTGTTGTGCTGCCTCTTGTATCAGTACTTGTCCCAGAGGAAAATCCTGATTTTCCCTTGTGCCAAATGGCACTTGTAAGTGTCCTGCATGTTCAGTCATGTCGAGGTTTGCAGAATTCATGTCAAGATTGTTACCATGCAGAAATAGAAAGGTGCATATTCTTATCCTATTGACACTCAGTGCCGTGAGATCAGTGCAGAAAGGTGCTACTGAATGAAAAAGGAGAATTCTCCATGCTGAGATTTTACAGCGTCCTTTTGAAAATGAAATGTGATCCTGTATTTGAAAGCAACTGTCATGTAGGAGGCTGACAGAAATTGTTGAAGAATTGCAAATTTGCCTCCTTAGAAACTCCACCAAGAAATGAAGAGGGTTGTTTTCATAACAAATTCTAATGATTATTCCTTTACCAAGCACTTATTATGTAACAGTTAATGAGAGAGACTGCAAGTGCTCATCCACATGGTGTCTTACTCTCCTTTCTGAACTCATGGGAAGACTACATTACCCAGTTCACCTGTAGTTAGGAAGGATTATGTGACTTCCCTTGCCCCTGAAACAAGCTATCAAGAGCTCATGCTGAGATGTAAAGCAACATGTTGGAGGCAGCCTGTATCTCTGGATCACCTGTTAGCGGAAACCTCTGCCTACTTACATCAGATTTTATGTGTATGAGATGTGAACTTTTGTTGTTTTAAGCCATTCAGTTGCAGGTTTTGTATGTTGTATCAGCTAGAAGTTACTTTATATAAGTAATGCACAACTACTATTTTTGTGGTTAGTTGTATTAAAATATTTTCATTACAAAGGTAATAGTACATACATTCTTGTTACCAAAAATTCTATTGGTATGGAAATCACAATCTCCCCCTTTCCTCAAAATTCAGCCCCTCTCTGGAGGTAACCATAATTAATCTGGTATGTATCACTTTAAAGCTGATACTAGGCTTTTTTACATATAGGTATGCTATAAAAATATATTGAATTTTTAATATACATAGGTAACAATGTCCATATTCTTCTGCCTCTTGACCTGATGATTTAATGAGTGCAAGATATTTCCATGACAGTGCATTTAGACCCACCTTACTTTTAAACTATTCTCTAGAATTATGTTTGTACAATAATTAATTGTTTCCTGATGGACATATGAATTGTTTACCATTTGTTGCTATGATTAATGAAACTAAAATGAACATTTTTGAACATGAAATCTTGAGGAAAATGTGCCCACCTTCTCATAAGAAAGACATAGAGAAGTGCAAATTGGATTAAAGTGGGAAAGGTGTGAAGACTGAAATGTTTTACAAATGTTGTACTGCTAAAGTTCTGTTTCCAAAATGCTATACTGCAGTCCCTAGTCTCTTAATGTATATGAGTGCCTTATATTCTCAGAGACATTTACTTTTATCATTCTTTTACACTTTATTCAATCTTTGTGGTGAAAAATATTGTCTCATTGTTATTTGAAGCACATGGAACAAGTCTTCGGCCTTGAATTGAAAGAAGTCAACCCTATAGTCATTCTTCTTATGCTTTTATTAGGAAGCTGGATTTCCCCCAATGAGAGAAGTCTGAGTGGTGATAAGTGGTTATCTAAGACCAGTCAGTTTCCTAATGACTCTCCTGGGTGTGACCTTCTTGAAGGGCAACTGTCACACTGAAGAGAAAATCTGGAAATTCCTGAATACAATGAAGGTGCAGGATAGAAGCTAACGCTTCATCTACGGACAGCCAGAAAGCTCATTACCAGAAATTTGGTACAGGAAAAGTACCTGGAATACTGGCACGTGTCCAATAATTATCCTTCACTCTATGAGTTCCTGCAGGGTGAAAGAGCCCATGCTGAAACCAGAAAGATTAAAGTCCTGGAAGTTTTGACCAAGATCAATGATACAATCTGTAGTATCTTCCCAAATGTGTATGAAGAGTCTTCAAGAGATGAGAGAGAGCAGGAGTGAGACTGGCACTCCTATCTATGAACAGTGCATGTTCTGGGGCTACTGTCCCACTGCTTCTCCCATCTGTAATGAATAAATCTGAGTTAGTTTCTCCATTTTGTGGTTGAAGAAAGCAGTCAACAGTCTAAGTAGTGAGGGACTGGTATTGGACTGGAGGAAACACAGTATGTAACATTTTGTCTTCCTGTTTTATGTGGCAACATAGAGTTTACCTTTCTTTCTTTCTCTTTCTTTCTTCTTCCTTTCTTTCTTTCCTTTCCTTTCCTTCTTTTTCTTACTTTCATTCTTTTATAGTCTCTATCTTTCTAGTTCATTTCTAAATGTTGCTCATTTTAACAGAAAATGTGAATAGCCTTACGAGTATATGAATCACCACTTCAATTATTCAATACATTTGTTGCCGTGTATCAGGTTTAAGAGTAGAAGTTTTCTATTTTATAAAACAAATGTGGAAATTTTCCATCTCATTTTATCATTTGGAACAGGATAACAGAGCATCAAGTAGGTGTTTCTTTGGAAATATGAAATAACTCAGTTGTAAAGTTTTGAGGCTCAAAAAATGGAGATCAAGTGAAATGTGTACAGATGTTATCCTATGCCTATCCCACCACTGTGCACTGGATGTGTTAGGACTGATGACTAGTCTCTTTCATTTCACAGGTTCACAAATAGAGATTTATTGTCCCCAGCTGGTGTGCTTAATGAACTACTCTCCACACAGCCTCGTCATGTGCAGTTAGACCTGATTTAGATGATGAGACTTGAATTTTGAGCTGATGTTGTAATTGAGTCAGATTCTGGGGGACCTTGGAGGAAGTTAAATGTATTTTGAATAAGGTAGAAACATTAAACATTGGGACCTAGAGAATGGACTGTGGCTGACAGAGTCTCATGGGTATCCCATGAGCTCCACCTCTTGACAATCATGCCTTTGTGTGTGACTATCCTTGAACATTAGTAGGCCTGTGACTTGCTTCTATATAATCAGTCATTGTAAAGATGATGAAATGACATCCTCATGATTATATTATATGTGTTGAGGAAACAGTTAGAAACAAAATATCCTGCTAATGCAAAAATACCTCTCCACAAAATATATGGCAAATAAAAAACAATTCAGACTTAGTAAGAAGAGACTTTTCTCAAAAATAATTATTGCAAGAGAGACTTTTGAAATAGGTGGAAACCACTGCAATAGGAAGAACACTGTGACTATAAGATATGCAAGTATCTCAAGAGTTAGGCAAAGTTTTTCTTTTATAGAGAGAAATAAACAAAGCTAGAAAGAACCAGGTATGTGAGGAAGTGGGATGAAAGGCTGTTGTGACTTGATAGTTGATTAGAGAATTTTTACCCTGAGGCCAATCTATCCTCAAGAGGGGTTACATACCGGCTTAGTCGAGAGTGGGCCAAAGTTCATGAGCGTGGAGGAAAAAGAAAATCCTAACCAAAGTTTGGCCAACAAGTATTTTGTTTCGATTGATTAGTAGAAACAAGCAGTTTATTTGTCATGTACAAGGAAAAGAAAGGGAATATTGAGGATCTTTGTCTGGGCTTGTCATTGGTAAACCAGAGAGGCTTCCATGAGTCTTGTCTAAGTCACGTGGTGAAGAGTGGTTCTTTCCAATAAACCTTTTTCTGCTAAAAAACAAAGTTGGGGGTTCAAGGGGGGGAAAGAAAGTTTCTTAACCTGCACTGTTTCCCAAGATCACAGGGCTTAGGTAAACGTCAACATTATCATATAAGAAAGAAAAATAAGTTTTATTGAATAATCATTAAACTGGAATGTGATGCACATCATAGGCAATCCACTAAAGATATAGCAAAGACAGGAAGCAATCTCCACCTTTTATGTAGTCAAGCCGATACAACCTGTTAAATACATATTCTTCATATAAAAGATAATTAGTCCTCAGGGAAGAGAACTTGATGGCACCATTTGTCATGCAGAGTCCTTTCTAAATTCACTTAATAATTAAGGTGGCCTTCTGTGTTGGCTAATTGTTTTCATCAAAAGGGAAAACAATCCTGAGCTGTAAAACTGGCAAGTGGCTTATTTAGCTTATAAAAGAAAATATTTTATATTTATAGTTTCTCTGAAGTAAATGCTCTAAGAAAAAAGGGTGGGGAAAATTCTCCTTTTTCTGTACCAGGAGAGAGGAATTAAAACAAAGTGAAAGTATCAGTTTTGTGTTGCTCTTTAGTGTCTGAGGCTACCAGCAAATCACCGAAGTATTAAATAATTATAGAGTCCCCTAATGGGACAAATTACTCCAAGTTTTCCTGGAAATGGCTAGAGAAAATTGTAGGAGAGTCCTAAAGTTCTCGAGGAATCCTTTGCCATAAATACTGGACTTCTGTATAAGCAAACACAAGACTATAGACTTGTGCGCTAGAAAAACAGAAAAAGAGGGAGAATAACATCAGATCATAGATCAACTACAGAGAAAATTAAATATTGCAAATAATGGTACCAAAGTAACAAGTCAGAATAGTTGCATGATTATGGGTTAATGGAATGACACATTTATTTCTCTAAGATCTTATACAAATATATATTGTGGTCAACCCTCTTTATAACATTTACTTTCCTTCTTTACTGGAAATATGGTGGTATTATATGGAGAATGACTTTTTTCTTTTTGATTCTCCCCCCTTTCTGTGTCATTCTTTTAAAATTAGTTTTATTACTTCTAAATGAGCTCTTAACAAAAGATATGGTTTTACATATGGCCATGGCTTATTCTTTTGCTAAGCTATTTTTCACGGTACTATAAGTTTAATTAAACAAGTTCCATTTTTCTCCATAGCCCAAAGTGATGCATAGATTTATTTCAGCTTAGAGTGCTTTTCCAGCATGGAGTGATACTGCCATATTCTGCCATACCCTTTGTCTTTCAGAAGGCACATCTTAAAATCAGGTATCTTTTCTTTTTCCAAGGAGCTCCACAGATACTTCATCCAGTGTATAAAACATGGTAACTTTACATTTGCACAGCAGGTTTCTTAGCTCTATTGCCAACATAGTGACACAGTGAGTGAGTTTAGATTTTTCTCCATTTAGCATTCAGATGAGAACACAGATTAGCTGATACCTTGAATGCAGTCAGGTAAAACTCTAAAGCAGAAACCTCAGTTGAGTTTTGCCTGGACATTTTATACACAGAAAACTGTGAGATAATAAATTTATTTTTCTTGCCTTGCTAAATTGGTGATACTTTGTTATGCAGCAATAGAAAATGAATATAAGAAAGATAGTCTATTATATTTACCCAGATAGTAACTCTTCCTTCTAGTTTTTCTTCATTCTTTATGTTCCAAGTTTCTAAGCCGAAAGTGTTACCTGTAACAGGTAGAAATAAGTTAATGTTCGAGCAAGGAGGAGTTGTTCTTATTGTCAAAGTTGAGGATAGTTGGAAGGAAGTATGTAGAATAGAGGTGGAAACCAGCCTTGCTCTGGGCTGGGAAGTACCCATGATTGATGAGGCAGGCAAGATAGCACCCATCCTCCTCCAGTTCCCCTCAGATTATGATCCTTTGGACCAATTTCTGGGTGACTTCTCCACATTTAAGCACAGGTTATCAGCCTAAATTCTTTCTCTCTGGAGACCCAAATACCACGTACACAGTAGAGAGTCCTCATTTAGGCACTTGCAAGGACAACCTGCCCTGTGTGGTTGTATTTTTAATGGCAAAACCACGATTACTTTTGCACCAACCTAATAGTTCACTAGCTAGAGGAAGAGGCCCTCACAACAGGATCATTCTAAGCTGTGGAATTAACTTGATGTTACTCCCTGCTTTCTGACCTCTTTTCATTCAGAGTAGTCCTGAAAGCAACACAGAGAGAGACTCCTCCTTTGCTCCATTAAGTACTCTAAACCCCAATTATGAGCTTCTACAAGAGGGTTTCCCAGCTAAACACAAGAATGTGCAGGATGCCTCCACTTGGACAAAAGCGGGAGAGGGCTATGCTCCAAAAAAGTTTTTTTAACCTTACATCAGAAATATTGATCTTGCTGGGGAATGAGGTAGGATACTGCTCCTGTCATATGTGGATAAGTTGGCACTGCCTCTAACTCAGTAACATTTTGGTTCTCTTCAGTGTGTCTGTAATCATTCCTTAGTCACTACTTTCTATAACACTACTGTCAAATTTATACTTGTTGGGAAAGCAGAGATCCACAGGTCAGTGGGGAGACTGGTGCTGGTGTGCAGGTAGATGGAATGAACAGATCTTTGGCCCAGGTAGCTTTCTCCAAAGCCAGCAACATGTCTCATCCACTACTCTTTGAAAGTAAAGGTCCATCATGGTATCAGGGACAACAAATGGTATTGGGGGGGGAAAAGGGGAATAATGGAGTTGCCATTAGAAGGACTTGCCATTTCTTCTCTAGCTCACATGTTACCCAGCCAGCCCTCCTGTTATTCACTTGACTAGTGTCACCTGTCTTTCAGTACTTTACTTCCATACATCCTACTTGCCCAGTGCTGTTGTCTCCCTAGTTGAGAAAAACATATATGCAAAATTATTTTTATTCTTCTTTACTATTTTGTACGTTTAAACATTTTCATCATGAAATATTTAAAGTAAGGGTTTAATCCCTCCTAGAATTGAGTTTTGTATAGTGTGAAGAAGTGTTCCACTTTTTTCATATTTGTATATCCAGTCTTATTTTAGTAAAAATACTCTTTTTTATCCACTTCCCCGAAATGACATTTTTAATAATCAAGAATCCATGTATAAGTAGGCCTATTTTCGGACATTCTATTCAGTTCTCCTAGTCTATTTGCTTATCTCTGTAAGTATAGCATAAGTATAGCATAAATTTTTAATTACTATAGTATTTTGAAATTTATTTTACTTGGTAAAAATAATTGTGTATATTTATGAGATACAATGTAATGTTTTGTCTGTGTATACATTGTAGAAAGATTTAATCAAAGTAACATAGCCACCATCTCATCAACTTATGTTTTTTGTGGTGAAGACTTTAAAGATCCATTCTTTTAGCAATTTTGAAATGTGCGATATATTATGATTAATTGTGGTCACCATGTAGTGCAATTGATCATGAAAACTTACCCCTCCAGTCTAACCGAAACTTTATATTCTTTGATCAACATCTCTCTATTCCCTATCCCCAACACCCTGGTTTCTAGTAACCTTTTACTCTCTGTTTCCATGAGATCTATGTTTTTAGATTCCACATGTAAGTGAGATCATATATTATTTTTCTTTCTGTTCCTAGCTTATTTCAGTTAGCATAATGTCCTCCAAGTCTATCCATGTTGTCATGAATGACAGAATTCCCTTATTTAAGGCTGTATAGTATTCCACTGTGCATATATATGTGTGTGTATATATGTATATGCATGTATATATGTATATACATATATGTATACATATATTTGTGTATATGTTTATATGTATATATACATATATTCATATATACATATATGTTTATACATGTTACATGTATATGTTACATTTATATGTATTAATATAAATATATTTTATATGTATATATACATATAAACATATAAACGTTTTCTTTATCCATTCATCCTTTGAAGGGCACTTACACCACGTCCATATCTTTCTTGGTTATTGGGAGTAATGTTGAAATGACTGATTTCAATTTCTTTGAATATATACCCAGAAGTAGGGTTGCTAGATCATATGGTAATTCTAATTTTAGTTTTGGAGGAACTTCCATAGCATTTTCCAAAATGACTGCACTAATTTACATTCCCACCATCAGTGTACAAGGATTCTGTTTTCTTCACATCATTGCCAACACTTGCTATCACTTGTCTTTTTCATAAAACCAATTCTAACAGGTGTGGGGTGATATCTCACACTGGTTTGAATTGACATTCCCCTATATATTGGCCTATATATTGAGCATTTTTTTCCTATATCATTTGATCATGTGCAAGGGCAGAGTTGAAGCCTTTGATAAAAATTCAACACAATCAAAACAATTGAATTCATGGACATGGGGAGTAGAAGGATGATTACCAGAGTCTGGGTAGGGTAGTGGGAGTTGAGGGGGATGTGGGGATGTTTAATGGGCACAAAAACATAGTTAGAAAAAATGAATAATACATATTATTTTATCATACCTCAAGGTGACTATAGTCAATAATAACTTATTTGCATATTTAAAAATAACTAAAAGACTGTGATTGCATTGTTTGTAACACAAAGGATACATGCTTGAGGGGACTGCTACCCCATTCTCCATGACACACTGATTTCACATTGCATGTCTCCATCAAAACATCTCATGTACTCCATAAATATATACACCCACTATGTCCACACAAAAATTAAAAAATAACTAATAAAAATTCAAGACAAGTACATGGCAATAACTTTTAGCAAACTAACATAGGAATGAAATTTCCATACGGTAAATTGTAGCCAAACCTTTGTAACTTTGAAATTAGAAGCATTCCCAATAAAGTCTGGAAAAACACACAGAGGTATGATACCACAAATCTGGATTGGCATATATAGCCAATAAAAATCCATGCATAAAAATATCAAAATAAATAAGAGGTATGAAATGGAAGAAAATACCATTCACAACAGCAACAATACCTAAAACGTACCTAAGTTGAAACCTTACTGAAATGTACAAGATCTTTATGGAGGTAATTATAAAAATTTACTGATACAGTTGGGGAAAAGGTGCCAAATACAGCAGTATTCTATGTTTATTCAGGAAAATAGAATATAGGCACACCTCAGAAATATTGTGGGTTCAGATCCAGACACCACAATGAACTGAATATTGCAATAAAGTGAGTCACAATTTTTTGGTTTCCTGGTCCATAAAAAAGTTACGTACACCCTATACTGTAGCCTATTAAGTTTTCAATTACATGATTTTTTAAAAAAATGTACATACCTTAATTTAAAAAAATACTTTAATGCTAAAAAATGCTAACGATCATCTGAGCCTTCAGTGAATTGTAACCTTTTTCGCTGGTGGAAGATCATGCCTTAATGTTGATGGTTGCCTATTAATAAGAGTAGTGATTGCCAAGGGTTGAGGTGGCTGTGGTAATTTCTCAAAATAAGGCAACAATGTTGTCTTAGTCCATTCTCACACTGCTATACAGATACTAACTGAGACTGGATAATTTATAAAGGAAAGAGGTTTAATTGACTCACAGTTCCACATGGCTGGGGAGGCCTCGGGAAACTTACAATCATGGTGGAAGGTGAACGGGAAGCAAGGACCTTCATCACATGGTGGCAGGAAACAGAAGAGCAAGCAGGGGAAATGCCAGAGCTTATAAAACCATCAGATCTCATGAGAACTCACTTATTATCAAGAGAACAGTATGGGGGAAACCACTCCCATGATCCAATCACCTCCTGCCCTCAACACATGGGGATTACAGGTCCTTCCCTCAACACATAGGAATTACAATTCAAGATGAGATTTGGGTAGGGACACAGAGCCAAACCATATCATTCCACCAGCCCCTCCCAAATCTCATGTCTTTTCACATTTCAAAAGCAATCATGCCTTCCCAACAGTCCCCCAAAGCCTTAACTATTTCCAGCATTAACCTGAAAGTCCAAGTCCAAAATCTCATCTGAGACAAGGCAGGTCCCTTCCACCTATGAGCCTGTAAAATCAAAAGCAAGTTAGTTACTTCCAAGATACAACGTGGGTACAGGCATTGTATAAATGTTTCCATTCCAAATCGCCAAAACAAAGGGTCTACAGGCCCCACGCAAGTGTGAAATCCAGTGAGGCAGCCATTAAATCTTAAAGTTCCAAAATGATCTCCTTTGACTCCATGTCTCACATCTGGGGCACACTGATGGAAGGTTGGGCTCCCATGGCCTTGGGCAGCTCCTTCACGGGTTGGCATTGAGTGCCTGCTGCTTTTCCAGGCCCATGGTGCAAGCTGTTGGTAGATCGACCATTTTGGGGTCTGGTGGATGGTGCCCTCTTCTCACAGCTCCATAGGCAGTGCCCAGTAGGGACTCTGTGTGGGGGATCCAACCCCACATTTCCCTTCCGAACTGCCCTAGCAATGGTTCTACATGAGGGTTCCACCCCTGTAGCAAACTTCCAGGCATTTCCATGCATCTTCTGAAATCTAGGTGGTGGTTCCCAAACCTCAGTTCTTGCCTTCAGTGCACCCACAGGGCCAACACCATATGGAAGCCACCAAGGCTTGGGGCTTGCACCCTCTGAAGCAATGGCTCAAGCTGTTCCTTGGCCCCTTTTAGCCATGACTGGAGCAGGGGCAGCTGGGAGACAGGAAAATGAGTCTGGAGCCTGCACAGAGGGGCCCTGGGGCCCACCCACGAAACCAATTTTTTCCTTCGAGGCCTCTGGGCCTGTGATAGGAGGGGCTACCACAAAGGTCACCTAAATGCCCTGGAAACATTTTCCCCATTGTCTTGGCAATTAACATTTGACTTCTTACTACTTGTGTAAATTTCTGCAGCTGACTTGAATTTCTTCCCAGAAAGTGGGTTTTTCTTTTCTATTGCATCATCAGGCTGCAAAATTTTCAAGCTTTTATGCTCTGTCACATCTTGAACACTTTGCTGCTTAGAAATTTCTTCTGCCAGATACTCTAATCATCTCTCTCAGGTTTGAAGTTTCACAGATCTCTAGCACAGGGGCAAAATGCTACCAGTTTCTTTGTTAAAGCATAGCAAGAGTGACATTTGTTTCAGTTTCCAATAAGTTCCTCATCTCCATCTGAGACCACCTCAGCCTGGACTTCATTGTTCACATGACTATCAGCATTTTGGTTAAAACCATTCAACAAGTCTCTAGGAAGTTCCAAACTTTCCCACACCTTCCTGTCTTCTTCTGAGCTCTCCAAACTGTTCCAACCTCTGCCTGTTACCCAGTTCCAATGTTGCTTCCACATTTTCAAGTATCTTTATAGCAGTGCCCCAAACTCCTGGTACCAATTTATTGTATTAGTCCTTTCTCACACGGCTGTGAAGATACTACCTGAGACTGGGTAATTTATAAAGAAAAGAGGTTTAATTGATTCACAGTTCCACATGGCTGGGGAGGCCTCAGGAAACTTATGATCATGGTGGAAGGTGAAGAGGAAGCAAGGACCTTCTTCAGATGGTGGCAGGAGAGAGAAGAGCAATTAGGGGAAATGCCAGACACTTACAGAACCATCAGATGTCATGAGAACTCACTCACTATCATGAGAACAGCATGAGGGCAATTGCCCTCATGATCCAATCACTTTCCTCCCTCAACACTTGGGGGTCACAATTCAAGATTAGATTTGGGTGGGGACACAGAGCCAAACCATATCAAAGGAAGTCTGCCACATTGATTGACTCTTCCTTTCACAAAATATTCCCTGTAGCATGCCATGCTGTTTGATAACATTTTACCCACAGTAGAACATCTTTCAAAACTACAGTCAATCATCTCAAACCCTGCCCCTGCTTTATCAACTAAGATTTTGTAAGATTTAAAATATTGTGTTTTCATTTCAACAATGTTCACAGCATTTTCACAGAGTAGATTCAATCTCAAGAAACTACTTTATTAGTTCATACATAAGAAGCAACTCCTCATTCATTCAAGTTTTATCATGAGATTACAGCAATTCAGTCACATCTACAAGCACCATTTCTAATTCAATTCTCTTGCTATTCTACCATATCTGCAGTTACTTCCTCCACTGAGGTCTTGAACCCCTCAAAATCATCCATAAGGGTTAGAGTCCATTTTTTCCAAGCTCCTATTATGTTGATATTTTGACTTCCTTCCATCAATGACATGTACAATGGTGAATCCTTTCCAGAAGGTTTTCAATTTACTTTGCAAAGGTACATCATAGAAATCACAATCTTTGGCAGACTTTTAAAATGTATTTCTTAAATAATAAGACCTGCAGTGAAAATGACTTCTTGTTCCATGGGCTGCATAATGGATGCTATATTAGCAGGCATAGAAACAACATTAATGTCTTTGTGTAGCTCCATTGCAGCTCTTGGGTAACCAGGTACATTGTTAATGATCTGTTAATGAGCACTCATATTTTGAAAGGAATCTTTTTTTGTTTTCCTGAGCAGTAGGTCTTGACATTGAGCTTAAAATTTTCAGTAAGCCAAGCTGCAAAAAGATGTGATGTCATCCAGGCTTTGTTGTTCCATTTATGGAACACAGGCTGAGAAGATTTAACAAAATTCTTAAGGGCCTTAAAATTTATGGACTGGTAAATGAGCACTGGCCTCAAACTAAAATCACAAGCTACATTAGCCCATAACAACAGAGTCAGATTGTCCTTTGAAGTCTGGCACCAGGAACTGACTTTTCCTATATAGCTACGAAAGTGCTAGATGGCATCTTCTTCCAATATAAGGCTGTTTCATCTGTTTTTGAAAATCTTTAGTGTAGTCATCCTCATCAATGATCTTAGCTAGATACTCTTGATAACTTGCTGCTGCTTTTCCATCAGCACTTGCTTCATCTTGCACTTTTATGTTATGGAGAGAGCTTCTTTCCTTAAATCTCACAAACCAACCTCCCCTGGCTTCAAACTTTTTTTGTGCACCTTCCTCACTTCTCTCAACCTTCATAGAATTAAAGAGAGTTAGGGCCTTGATCTGGATCAGGTTTTGGATTAAGGGAATGTTGTGAATGGTTTGATCTTCTACCTTCTCCAAATCAGCAATCAGGCTCTTTTGCTTTCTCATCATTTGTACATTCACTGGAGTAGCATTTTTAACTTCCTTCAATAACTTTTCCTTTGCTTTGACAATCTGGCTAATTGTTTGATGCAAGAAGCCTAGCTTTCAGCCTCTCAGCTTTCAACATGCCTTCCTTACCTAAGCTTAATTATTTTCAACATTTGATGTAAAGTGAGAGGCATTTGAGCCTTTCTTTCACTTGATGACCTAAAGCCCATTATACAGTTATCAATTGGCCTAATTTCAATATTTTTGCACCTTAGAGAAGAGGCAGGCCCAAATAGAGGGAGAAAGGGGAATGGCTGACCAGTCGAGCAGCCTGAACACACATAACATTTATCAATTAAATTTGCTATCTGATATGGGTGCTGTTCATGCTTCTCCAAAACAATTACAATAATAACATCAAAGATCACTAATCACAGATCACCATAACAGATATAATAGTCATGAAAATGTTTGAAATATTGCCATAAATACCAAAATGTGACACAAATACACAAAGTTAGCACATACTGTTGGAAAGATGGCACTGAAGGACTTGCTTGAATCAACGTTGACACAAAGCTTCAATTTGTAAGAAAACATAATAACTGTGAAGTATAATATATCAGATTGCAATAAAATGAGGTATGCCTATATTGCAAAGATATCCATTCTCCTTAGGTTATTTACAGATATAGTTTTTATCTACAGCTTCCAAGATGACAACCAAGCTAGTGTTTCTTTCCCATGCCCAAAATTAACCATGGGAAATCTAAAGAAAAAAAAAAAGAACAATGCCATAAACATCAGCAAAATAACAAAATGAGAACCCCGAGAGATACTAAGTCTCTGTTGAACCAGTGCTTATATGGCGGCCCGCCCTGAAGTGAAAACAGATCCATAGCCTGCAGTAACAAACGGATGACAGCATTAGTTGCAGGAATTATTTTAAAGTTCTGCCTTTGCTTCTTTCTGCGTGCCTGGGACAATGATTTTCTACAGCTTCATTTAAAGAATCTGAGGCAACATCTCAGGTGCCACATGCTGGAATCATGGGGTAATAACAAACATTTGAGTTGGTTAAAGCAAGCAGTATGAGTTCAGACATTGTAGTAATAACCACCTAAAATCTCTATAGCGAATGAGGGCTGATTTTTTAAATGATCATTGTAATAGAATATAAAACATATACTAAAATAGAAGTGTCACAGTGAAGCACATGTAATAAGAATATTAATATACTCCTGAAACATTTGATGATGCTGATGTCAGCCAAGAGAAAGCACTGACAAAGCTACCATGATAAGGAGTCCCCTTATTTTCTCCTTGTTGATTTTTGAAGGCTATGGTTGGGAGAAGGGAATGAATTCATAACAAAAAAGGGAAAAATCGCAAGGCCTGACAGCAGTCAGTGGGTGGACCTTAATTGACTGCTGAAAGACTGCACATCTTAGAAGAGAAGAGGGCTCAGCATGTCTCCTCCTTTGCCCTAACTCCACAGCATAACTAACTGGCTGCAGCTAGGTCTAGGAGGCCCCAGGCAGTAGTGGCCAGATGAATTGCACATGAGGAGTCTCAGGAAGTTGAAGTCTAGTCTGAGAGGGTGTCCTCAAGTCAGTAGAGGGAAGGAACATGGCAAGAATGAAGTGATGACACTGAGTGAGGGCTGAGGGCAAAGTCCATTCTGGAAGAGGGTGTCCCACAGAGCCCCATCCCTACTGTCAGTCTTGGAAGGTCCTGGCATGGGTTCCTGGCTCAGGCTCCACCTTACTTCCTACTCAGGACTCTCAGGGAATGAGATCCTCCATCTCTTGTTGACTGATTCAGCTCAGCAGACAGAGAAGTCTAAGGGTCCACGAAGAGCCCTGGAAAGAATTTTATGTGAGTTCTTCGGCAGCCACCCAGTCCACAGAACACACGGTGAGTGACAGACCCCCACCCCTGCTGTTATGCTGGGAAGGCCAGGTGGGCATGGCCGGAAGTGGTTCCTCCTGACTTCCGCGTAGAAAAGCGGCCAGGCAGGAGGCCTTGGTCTGAAAAGTGCTGCGTCAGGTCAGCGGAAGGGGGCATCCCAGATCTTCTCAGGTATCTTAGTGGGTATCTTGACCTAGAACTCGGGGGACATTCCCCAACAACTACAACCCCCTACCCCCTAAAAAAGGGCAGCTCCAGAGAGCCCTGCCCCATCCTGCTCCTAAGATGGTAACTTAGGAGTCCCGAAGCATGGCTGTTAGCCCAAAAGTCCATTCGCTTTTTCCGTGGGGTCGAAGAGCGTGAAGTCCTCGGTCGAAGGCTGGTGGACTCAGGTCAGTAGAGAGAGAAATCTCAGGCACTGCGTAGCTAAGAGGAATACTCTGCTTAAGACTGAAGGGACTCCATGCCGCAGCATGGGTTGCACCGAACTACGCCCCTGATGTCAGTCTGGGGGTCCGGGCAGGTCTCTAGAGAGAGGTGCGTTCTCTCTTTGTCCCCGTGAGAGTCAGAGAGGTAGGTCCCTGGTTGTAAGAAGGTGGCAGCAGGTCAGCGAGGGTGATTTCCAGGTTGTGGGAAGAGTCAGGATGAGGAGTCTGATTACCGTAGGGACCGTTCTCAATATAACAGCAAGAGCACTCAAATGCCTCCGCTGCTGTCAGTCCTAGGCGATCTGGGTGTCCCGGAAAGAAGTGTTGGGCAGGAGTGCTTCTTTATTTCCTCCTCGTTAGTACTGTAAAAATTCCTAGTGTCAATTTCAGAGCGGCAGAGGGGAATGGGCCTCTGGGACTTGACTGCAATTTTTATGATGATCCAGAATAAAAACGGAGAGGACCACACCTCTGAACAGAGGGGCCCCCACTGCCGGTCCCTGCTGTCACCTCAGTAAGCCCCAAAATGGGCTGTCATGCTATAGTCTAACACTCACTCTTAACTTCCTCCTAAGTTCGAAGGAGACAAACAGACCAGGAGAACAGGAGTCCTGCGAGTTCCTGGAGCAATTGTTTCATGGAAACCTCCAGAAGGGCCGCTGGTTAAAGCCAGGAGAGTTGCTCTCTGCCGAAGGTGCTGACATGATGTCACTCTCTCCCGTCCAGGTGCCAACCTTCATGTCCACACTCCTACCTGCTGTCATAGGCCGCAGCCACCATGCCTCGGGTTCAGAAGAGTAAGCTCCGTGCCCGTGAGAAACGCCGAGAGACCCATGGTCAGCCGCAAGGTCTCACAGGTCCCCAGGTCACTGCAGAGAAGCAAGAAGAGTCTCGCTCTTCCTCATCCTCTTCTGCTGTTTGTCGGAGTGCTCGTCGTAGGTCTTCTGATTCCTCCGTTCCTCAGGAGTCTCAGGGAGCTTCACCCACTGGCTCTCCTGATGCAGGTGTTTCATGCTCAAAATCTGATGTGGCTGCCAAGGGTCAAGATGAGAAAAGTCCAAGTACCTCCCGGGATGCCTCCGTTTCTCAGGAGTCTCAGGGAGCTTCACCCACTGACTCTCCTGATGCAGGTGCTTCATGCTCAAAATCTGATGTGGCTGCCAAGGGTCAAGATGAGAAAAGTCCAAGTACCTCCCGGGATGCCTCCGTTTCTCAAGAGTTTCAGGGAGCTTCACCCACTGGCTCTCCTGATGCAGGTATTTCATGCTCAAAATCTGATGTGGCTGCCAAGGGTCAAGATGAGAAAATTCCAAGCACCTCCCCTGATACCTCCCTTCCTCAGGAGTCTCAGGGAGCTTCACCCACTGGCTCTCCTGATGCAGGTGTTTCATGCTCAAAATCTGATATGGCTGCCAAGGGTCAAGATGAGAAAAGTCCAAGCACCTCCCCTGATGCCTCCGTTCCTCAGGAGACTCAGGGAGCTTCACCCACTGGCTCGCCTGATGCAGATGTTTCAGGCTCAAACTCTGATGTGGCTGCCAAGGGTCAAGAAGGGGAAAGTATAAGCCCCTCCGAGAGAACTGTGTTCTTTACAACCGCAGACCGAGATCCTCTAAACAGGAAAGCGAGCAAGATGGTGCAATTCCTGCAGAAGAAGTTTGAGAAGAAGGAGTCCATTTTGAAGGCAGACATGCTGAGGCGTGTCTGCAGACAGTACAAGCCTTGCTTCCCTGAGATCCTCAAGAGAACCTCCGAACGTTTGGCGGTGGCCTTTGGCGTTGAATTGAAAGAAATGGATTCCAGCGGCGAGTCCTATACCCTTGTTAGCAAGCTGGGCCTCTCCAGTGAAGGAAGTCTGAGTGGTGATAATGCGCTGCCAAAGTCGGGTCTCCTGATGTCGCTCCTGGGTTTGATCTTCATGAAAGGCAACCGTGCCACTGAAGAGGAGGTCTGGGAGTTCCTGGGTGTGTTGGGGATATATGATGGGATCCTGCACTCAATCTATGGGGATACCCGGAAGATCATTACTGAAGATTTGGTGCAAGATAAGTACGTGGTTTACCGGCAGGTGCGCAACAGTGATCCTCCACGCTATGAGTTCCTGTGGGGTCCACGAGCCCATGCTGAAACCACCAAGATGAAAGTCCTGCGTGTTTTGGCTGAGATCAATAACACCAGTCCCGGTTTATACCCACATCTGTATGAAGACGCTTTGATAGATGAGGTAGAGAGAGCATTGAGATTGAGAGCTTAAGGCAGAACTGGCACTATTCCCTTGGCCAGGGCACCTTATGGGGCCACATCCTACAGATCCTCCCATTCTGAAGTAGAAATGTTGCTTTATGTTAGAAGAGAGTAGTAAGCTTTCTAAGTAGTGCAGTATAGTAGAGGCTGGAGGGAACAAGATATATCTCTTTCTTTTGTCTTGTTATACATGAGTAACTTGTAGATTTATGTTTTATTTCTTTGTCAATTTTCAAGATTGTTTCTGTTAAGTGAAAGTTTATTTTGCTTCAGATTATACAATTATCAAAAACATAGCTCTCACATTCATGGTTGTTTAACCAATTTGAAAGTTACGGTTTGGGTATTAATAAAACAAAATCACACAACATATTTTCATTGTAATTCAGAACTAGATAACATGGTAATAGAAAATGGATTTTGATATGAATCTTAAAGAACTCCACAGTAAAAAAGTTGACATCATAATATGACGAGAAAGAAAAGGAAAAACAGAAATGTAAAAGTTGTTTAATTCTTGGTTTGCCTAATTCCTTTTCCTATTTCTTTTAGTATAAATAAAGGATACCTGGATTTATTTAGGTTATTAAGACTGCCGTTTGTTTTGTTCTAGTGCACTTTATATTCTATGTTATCTACTGCATCAAAAAGCCTTTCTGATTGCAGGGTGGTATTTTCTGGGTTTAAAATCATCACATGAAATGCAGTGATCAATATAAGCCAGAATGAGTTCACTAAAAACCTTCTTGAAAAAAGGCGGCTACATTCAAAGAACTTGCATAGGCTTAAATTGTCCCAAATATTTTCAAGATGTGGTAATTTTGTTTCTTAATATATCCTTAGGAAAATTAAAAATTAATAATTTATATAAAAACACATA
>NC_037689.1:48444496-48488753 GCF_003255815.1 Theropithecus gelada
GATGAGTTTGTGTCCTTTGTAGGGACATGGATGCAGCTGGAAACCATCATTCTTAGCAAACTATCACAAGAACAGAAAACCAAACACCGCATGTTCTCACTCATAGGTGGGAACTGAACAATGAGATCACTTGGACTCAGGAAGGGGAACATCACACACCGGGGCCTATCATGGGGAGGGGGGAGGGGGGAGGGATTGCACTGGGAGTTATACCTGATGTAAATGACAAGTTGATGGGTGCAGCACACCAACATGGCACAAGTATACATATGTAACAATCCTGCACGTTATGCACATGTACCCTACAACTTAAAGTATAATAATAAATAAATAAATAAATAAAAAATAGTTTGAATTGGACCTTTGTCATTTGCAAACTAAAGGTTCTCAACTAACAAAACAGATATGTAGGTCATTGATTAAAGCAGAGAAAAGAGGTTTTAGAACCTAATAATAATAGTAATGGCCAATATTTAGAAGATGCTTTTTTCCTCACTATGCTCAATGAACACACTATCTTGATATATGAAGTGCATATACTTTTTTCACAATCTATAAAATACAAAATTTAAATATCAGTGTATATGTAGCTCGAACATATTTCATTACTTTATCTAGTCTATGGAAGAAAAAAAAGTAACATTGCCTTTTTAAATATATTAAAGATATTCATTCGAAGCACGAATAAAACTGAGACTACGGCAAAAGACAGGGTAGCCCACACTCAAAAAAATAGAAACTTTAAATGCCAATGATGTTTCAAGGATTAAAGCAAACCCACAAAGTTAAAACATTAAGTTCTGTAATTCTGAACAATTAATACTTTTATTTGATGCCATCCCTATATGTATTTCTCTGATACCATTAACTAAATTTAAGATTTGACCTTAGATTACAGTGGTCATCATACACTATATGCTATCTCTCTAACTGTCCTCATAATTTCACTCTTCAGTGTCATGGTCAGTGACTTGAAAGTCATAGAATTTTAAAATTCATTTTAAGAATCATTATACCTCAATTTTCTAGGTGTTGTATACCTAACATAAATGAAATAAATGGAAATCACATTTTGGCTATAAACCCAAATTTTCCTAACATTCTGTTTCAACTGAAAGATATAGAGAGGCTGCTTTTCATCTATGTAGGTGGAGAACAGAGAACAGAAATCTGACATTTCTAATCTATAATAACACTCTTCTTCATCTAATAAGATTATTAAGAAGAAAAAATATATGTGTAAGACAGATGGGTGAAGCTATACTTCCAACTTTAATCAATTAGTTAATAAGAACATTAAATTATTCTCCTGACTTTATTATTCCTTCCCTGTTCCATCTACCCACTTTCTTTACTGTAATCATTATAGTAGATCTTTCAGAACGGGACAAAAGGGAGTAAAATAATTGACCATTTCAAGTGCCACGGGAGTAAAATGAGTAATCTGCAATTCAGAGAAATCTCACGGGGATTTAACATCAACGCTGTTTTGTACTTACGGGTGACTTTCAAGGTACTTATGGGTGATTTTCAAGGCCATACTGAATCATTCTCTGACACTTGCCACAATATATTCATGACTATTTCTCTCTCCCAAACCCACACAACCTATTAACCTGAATATTTCTTTTTAACATCCTAGGTCTGTAGATATACGTTCTTCTTTTCAAGCACTCTTATCTTTTATTTTTCCTCCTGACACCTATGTGCTCTGAAAGCCCTCCGATCCTAACTCCTCTTTATCTTATTTTATAATTAGGCTCTTGAAGTAGATGCTTTAAAATATGATATAGTAATACTCCCATCTACTGTATTCTTTCTCAGGTATAGCATCTGTATTACCACACAGGGTTTAATTTTAATCAGGCCCACATTAATAATAGTTCTTACCTAGGACCAAACTATACTAATGACTCAGGGAATACAGATAAACTATTCTCTCTGGAATAGCCCAAAAATAGTCAGTTTTCCATTTTCTAGTGAATTGTGAAAAATTATACTATTGGATTAACAAATGAATTTTTTAGAGTTTTGGGACTCCTTCATTTTATGCACTGTTAACTCCACAAATAGAAAAATGCTCACTTGACTACTCCCTACTTTCCAGCCAACCATGCTTATTGTTTTTTTATAATAAGCAATCTAGATCAGAAGTATGTTTATAAGATAATCAGGTAGAGGTCATTTATCACCCATACTCTGTTGTCTAGGTAGGAAGGGAATAGGTTACATTTCTATGGTTAATCCTTAGCAGCTAACATAAAGCCTAGAAGATATTTTTGTATTATAACAGTATTATATGTAGAGTGCCAACACTTTATTATGCATTGTGCCACAAATAGAGGTTCACTGACAACTTAAGTATGGCCCATTATCTTTACAGAACTCAAATATAGAGAAAATAATATACAAATAAACAATGCAACATGTTTTGACAGGAGTAAAATGTATGCCAAGTTATTAAGAGAACAAAAATGAGGGATACCTAAATCACACTGAGAGATTCATAACACTACCTTGAAGAGAGGATACCTGAACAGTCTTAAAGGATAACCATAATTTAGCTAAGAATAGAAGGGAGGATAGTCACTTCAGACTCAGAAGCCAATAAGTGAAGAAAACAATATGTGACTAAAGCATATGATTTATATCGTAAATGCTTTGTTATAGTGTGAACAAAAGGTGTTTTTAAGAGTGTGGTGAAATAATAAACCAATGAAGGAGGTAAGGCCTGATTCTAAAATTTTTATTTTTATATTTGCACTTAGGTGGAACCAGTGAAAAATTTCAAGGTCAAAAAGGACATATCATATCTACGTTTTTAAATATTCCGTTATTATTTTCTATGTAACTATTCTTTTACACTTTCAACAGATACTTAGGGAGAGCCAAGCACTGCCTTATGGCTGACTGTACAATGAGTGAATAGAATAGTGTTCCTTCTTTGATTTTGTACATAAATGGACAAGGATAAACAATTAAAAAGTAACAAATATTAATCATTACAATTACGAAATTTTTGGCAGGCGCAGACAGGGATCTCTGAGAATAAAAATACCAAGCAGGAGTTACCTAGGAGAGTTCATGAAGGCCTTTCTATGGAAGTGGCATTCAAACTGACACATGAAAAAAGGGAGGACACCCATCTTTGGTGAATGCATGAGAGACAGAGAGAACTCCATGAAGTTCTAATGAAGGAAATAATCAGGCATATTTAAGAAATATATAGAAGCTAAAGGCAGCATTAGGAGTAAGTTGGAAAGTTTATATAGTAAATCAGGTGAGAAAGAGAAATGAGGGTATTGATAATATAACTTAAAATTTCTTGTACTTACTCAGTTGGAACCACATAAAATTGTTAATACAACTATCTGATCTACCAAAATTACAGTTTCATATGGTTGGGTCTATATATTAGATATTACACTTACCACTTTAATACACAATCTTATTTAATATTCATGAAAACCATATGAAGAAGAGACTAATATTTGTATTTTAGCAATGAGAAAATTAAGGCTTATTGAAATTAACTAACTTGGCCAGAGACACATGGATGGTAAGAGGATTAATCAGCCAAGTCCCAATAAGGAGCAGGTGACACACCCAAACAAAATGTTAGAAAGTATTAAAACAGGAGCTACTTACAAAGGCATTGACAGAGTATTTGGAAACAAAAAAGAATAGCGTGGTTGCACCAGCCACCAACTGTAATCATTGTAAGACCTGAAGGGGCAAATGAAGTAAGTGTTCTCAAAAGAAATAACTATATGGAAAAAAAATTACCGGATAGGAACAGTGGCCTTTGGTAAAGACATGAAGACAACCCATGGAGATTCAGTAAGGAGAGAAAATAGCTAATAAATATTCCAAGGTTGACTCCCTACACAGCTCCAGTCTTCTTCCTGAGTTTCCTATTAGAACTCATCTAGAAGCCAGATGACAAGAACCCTGTAGATCTAGTCCATAAGTGTCCATCTCACAGGGCATAGAGCAAAATAGAGAAGGTGGAGTGGATCTGGCAGGAGTTGGCAAACAGAAGCTATCCAGCATTATATTACAGTATATCTATTTCTCTAGATCTATTAATATTTGCTTTATAGGTTTCAGTGCTCTGACACTGGTTGCAAATACATATATTTACAATTGTTATAACCTCTTGCTGAATTGACCCCTTTATCATTTTATAATGATCTACCAAAATGCATTCCAAAATACTGAATCAACCTCAGTATCTATTAATGCATGAATGTATAAAGAAAATGTTGTATATATACACAATGAAATATTATTCAGTCATAAAAAAGAATGAAATCCTGGCATTTGTATCAACACAGATGGAACCAGAAGACATTACATTAAGTGAAATAAGCTAGACACAATAAGACAAATATCATGTTCTTACTCATATATGGGAGCTAAACGAATTGATCCTCTTGGAGGTAGTGAATAGACTGGTAGTTATCAGAGACTGGGAATGGTAGTGGGGAGTAAAAAGAGGTGGGTGAATGGGTACAAAAATACAGTTAGATAAAAGGTATAAGCGCTACTTTTTCATAGCACAATAGGTCAACTGTAGTTAGCAACAATTTATTTTATATTTCAAAATAGCTAGAAGAGAATATTTGGAGTGTTCCCAACACAAAGAAATGATAAGTGTTTGGGGTAATGGATATTTCAATTACCCACATGTGATAATTATGCATTTTATGCTTGAATCAAAATATCACATGTGCCCCATAAATATGTTCAACTATTACATATTCAGAAAAATTAAAAATAAAAAGTAGATATATTGCATTACCATGGAGTCACATATTGAATTGAGCTCATGATAAAATGCACAATTAAATGGCTTGCTTGGTGGTCTGAAGCAAAATAGTCAAAGTACAGATTGTAAGGTTGAACAATTTAAAAAATAGAGGAGCAACCTGCAGAAATTTGTAGAGGGTGAGACAAAAGGAGGAATGTAGGATGAGTCCAAAGCCTTCAGCTGAGGTGACTGCACAGATGGTGATGGCTTTAAGTGAAATAAGGACAAATGAAACAAGAGGGTTGGGCGCGGTGGCTCACCCCTGTAATCCCAGCACTTTGAGAGGCCGAGGTAGGTGGATTACCTGAAGTCAGGAGTTTGAGACCATACTGGCCAACATGGTGAAACCCTGTCTCTGCTAAAAATCCAAAAATTAGCCGGGCGTGGTGGCATGTACCTGTGGTCCCAGCTACTCGGGAGGCTGAGGCAGGAGAATTGCTTGAACCCAGGAGGCGGAGGTTGCAGTGAGTGGAGGTCACGCCACTGCACTCCAGCCTAGGCAACAGAGTGAAGAAGGAAGGAAGGAAGGAAGGAAGGAAGGAAGGAAGGAAGGAAGGAAGGAAGGAAGGAAGGAAGGAAGGAAGGAAGGCGGGCGGGCGGGCGGGTGGGCGGGCAGGTAGGCACAAAAAGTCAATTTGAAAAATGCTCAGTTGCAGTGTGTATGGATAGTGCAATCTAATGGATGCATGAATAGATAGATAAAATTTTGGAGATAGTCCTGACTTGGGGTTAAAGTCTGGAAATCATTAGCATGAAGTTTTGGTGATTGAGGTTTGTGATTTTATTAAAGTTCTCCATGATAAATATATAGAAATAAATGTATAAAGAGTAAAACAAATAACTAGGCTGCACTCGTTCTTAAGGGGTAAATTAAGGAACAGAATCCACCAAAAATCTTTGTTCGAGTAAATAATTTTTTAAAAATAGGATAAAATAGTATTGTAAAAAAGGGGAGAGAAGAGAATTATTGAATGATGGTTCACTTTTCTTCTAATTCTAGAAAAATTTCAGGTAATGTCTATCGTAAAGAGGATCAGTTAAAATAATATATATGCATCTAACACAAATGCTTAGCTGGAACTTGCATGCTCTTTGATCCTGCTACCCTATCAGTGAGGTGGAAAGTTTTGGTCAACCAGTGGGAATGAATGCAGGAATCAAGTATGCAGACTGAGAAGGGGACTCACTATATTATGGGTGAGACCAATCAGCGAGAGTACCAAAGCTAAAAGTCTATGGGTTGGCTGTGGACAGGACTTGTAAAGGAAGGGCATCCACATAGAATTCAATAAGTAAGAAAACCTGAATTATTTGAAGATATATTTGTAAATTTCTTAAACATTTTTATAGTGGAAGTTATATATTCTCTTGACTTAATTTTCCTCATGAAAGGATAAAGAGTACACGTGCAGATGAGCTAGATTTTAGACTATAAGTTTCCTACTAACTCATGAGAGTTCATGTCTCATTAGGTAATATTTAACTTTCTATTGATTAAACAGAAGTGCCATGTTTAAAATTGATATAACACAAAATATCTCATGTACCCCATAAATATATACACTTACTATGTACCCACAAAATTTTTTAAAAAATTAAATGGTATAACAAAGGTGAATTTAAAATATGGACACTTTCTAAGGAAACTGGTTTGAATTTATTTGATGAAAGACAAAATAAATAATAAAATGCTATTGTTATGGTTTCTTTACTCGGGATATGATAAAAATTCAAATACATGAGTATTTTTATATATTAAGAGTATCACTTACCAAGATCACAGAGTGTAATCTCTAATGTTTATTATTGCTGATGAGCAACACTATTACTTTTTTTCCAATTAGCTGGATAGCATTATAAAACAGTTAGCAGAGTGGCCGATTTTAGACTACAGAGTTCTGGCCAAACTAATATATATTCAAAAGCACTAAACATAATTTCTTAAAATAGACATATTTGGTTCCCATATAGAAAAGAAACTATTTGTTACATTCCCACAAAACTCTCTACAGTTCAAAGATACAATTAAGACCTTCCTCTACTATCAAAGACTGCAATTGGCCATTATACTGAATTCTCATGAAGTTGTTTTAAAAAATAATTTCTTGAAAAAAATATATTTCATTTCCAAGATGAGTTTCTCATTTTCATATTTCTAAATGCAATCGAGCTTGTTTTTCTTATTAGCCTTTTACAGGAGAGGTATAACCTTACTAAGATACAAATATGAATGACCATTTCCATTCCATTTATAATAGTTCTCCCCCAAGGTAATAAATCACATGGGATGCTTTTTTTGAACCAAAAAATAATAATGATTTGGCCAGGCATGGTGGCTCACGCCTGTAATCCCAACACTTTGGGAGACTGAGGCGGGCGGATCACGAGGTCAGGAGTCTGAGACCAGCCTGGCCAATATGGTGAAACCCCACCTCTACAAAAAATACAAAAATTAGCCGGGCATGGTGATGTGCACCTGTAATCCCAGCTACTCAGGAAGCTGAGGCAGAAGAATAGCTTGAACCTGGGAGGCCTAGGTTGCAGTGAGCTGAGATCATACCACTGCCCACTAGCCTGGGTGACAAAGTGAAACTCTGTCTCAAAAAAAAAAAAGAATAATTTTGAACAAAAATCACAATATATAAAAATTTGGCTTGGTTCACTATAATATTCAAACTCTTTATGGTTAAATAGACATCTGCCACTAGATAATTAATTGATAGTATAATTAATATCAATACTTAGTCATAAAAATAATTCATACTTTAGCTGAACTCCATTTTTATAAATGTAGGGTATTGTACATTATATCATTGTTCAATTAATATTTGTTCCCTCCTCTTCCACTATCTCCAAGGGAGGAGTATACTTCCCTGCCCATTGATTTTGGGCATGCCCAGATGACTTATTTTGGACAATGGAAAGTAGGCAGAAATGGCAGTGTATGAGTTTCAAATTAAGAACTAAAGAGGACTCATAAATTTCTTCCTACCCATATGGGAGCTTATGACTACAACCATGAGAAAAAATATTGCCTAGATAGCCACTGCCCCTTTATCCTAGCCTCAGAATAAGACCCATGGAGAAAACCTGAATTCAACTTAGAGCCTGAAGCAGACGGAGGCCTCCAAATATCCTACAGACATGCAAGCAGCTTGAAACCAAACAGCACCGGCCAATATTTAGATATAAGGCTGAGAAATTATGTGTTATTGCAAGCCACTGAGTTTTGAGGTATTTTGTTATGGGGCATTATTGTAGAAATTGCTGGCAGATGAATGGGAAAAACAATTTATAATTGTTCTTTATAATACAGCACGATTTAATGAAATTCTACTATAGATTGAGTAAAAAAAAAAAGGTAAATTTTGAAGAATATTTTTAAGAGAACACTTTTCCCATTATACACAAATAGTGTGACACAACTGCTAGATAATAAGCTAAATGCAAAGTACTTGTTTGTATGTCTTATTTCTCAATTACAGCTTTAGCAAAGTCTATTAGGGCATCCTATATATGTAAAAACTGTGCCAACTATATAAAAAAGCAGAACACATTTTTACTAGTATAAAGTGCCCGACTTCTTCATAAGGCAGCTCTGAAACTGAATTTGAAAGCTTGTCCTTGAGAACTTTTTAGTTCCTTATTGTTCCCTTTTAAGATGATGTATTAGGTTTTTATTGCTGCTGTAACATCCCTACAAACTTACTGGCTTAAAGCAACACAAATTTATTATCTTACAGTTATGTACTTCAGAAGTCTTAAACATGTTTTACTGGGCTTAAATCAAGATGTCAGCAGGGCTGCGTTCCTATCTAGAAGCTCTAGGGGAAATCAATTCTGGAGGCCACCCGCATTCCTTGGCTTACGGCCTTCTTACTCCATTTTCAAAGACAGAACTATTAGGCCAAGTCTATCCCATGCTACCGTCTGGCTCTTTCTCCTCTGCTTCCCTCTTCTATTTAAAAGAATCCTTGTGATTACATTGAACCCATAGAGATAATCCACGGTAATTTCCTCCACGTCAAGGTTAGTTGATAAGCAACCTTATTTCTATTTGCAAACTTAATTTTCCTTTATAGTGTAATTTAACATACTCACAGATTCTGGAGATGAGAATGTGGATGTCTTTGTGAGTTTATTGGTTTGCCTACCTCAGATGGTATCATTGGAAGTTGATTCTGCTAATAGTGATATTAAGACAAGATGTTATCATATACATATATACACATATTGCTATAGCAAATTTATTTTATATCATGAACTCAACAATAAGCTTTCCAGTATTGCATTATCTATTTTCAAGCTGCATACATTTTGGGCAAGACATCAAAGCTCCCTAACCTTTATTTTTCTCATCTGTATAATTGGGGGTAATAGTATAATCAACATCACTATTTTGTTGTGATGATTTAATGTAATAATAATACATAAAATCTGAGCAATTGTCTGATGCCTACTGTTTAATAAATACCTATTTTAATTACTATGCTAAAATAATTATGGCTATTTTGTATAGCTGTAGATTAGACATTATGTCTAGTTACAATAATCAGTTTGTTCTTTGATATTATATTGAATACTGTCACTGGAATGGGAAATTCAAATTATGTGTCTGGACATATAAGAAGAGCATACAAGCCAAGAAATGAGCGCATAATGTTTACACTCAGAATTTACATTTATCTGAATCTTTGTAGGGTCAAATCTGAATGCAAATTTATTTAATACTAACAGTGGTGCTTTCCAATAACATTTCTCACTAGCTAAATCTCAAAATAGAGATCTAATATTAAAGTGTTGAGATGCCAAAATCACATTTTATCGATTTAAAAACAAATACAAATGAGATTTTTGAGTTTCTGATATTGCTTGATAATAATAGCTCATTTCTTACAGAAGAAATAATGGAAATTCAATTCCAAATTAAACTATATCTACAGCATTATTAAGGTATCAGTCATGGTTAATGATGACTTCCTTGAGAAAAAATTCTTGCCATTTATTTTCATAACCTGTGTGATGCACAGAGATTGCTTGCAGTAGACACAGAGGCTTGAATAAAATTTACTCTCCATAGCAGTATAGAATTTGAAAGTTAGGTGACACTATAGAGTGTTTTTATTTTGTTGTTTTTTAAATCAAATTTTAAATAGAGTAAATCCTCTAACCTTAGGCATTTCAGGATTCTGTTGAGTATTTTACAAAATTCTTATAAGAAATATCTGTCTTAGGCAACTTGTGTTTAAAAATAAAGACAATGGTATTAAATGGTATTATAATTTTGCTATCCTGAAAATGTATAAAATAAACTTTGCAAATATTTTTAAAGACCATTAAGAAGTACAAGATGTTAGAAGAATAGTTACAAACACTCTTTAGACCAAAATGATTATTGCTTCACTTGAAATCGTTTTTGTGTATATTATTAATAAGCAGCTCAAATATAACAACACATCTGTGTTAAAATATAAATTGTCACTGTAACATTACAATTATTACCATTTAATACATTGATGATATTTTCGTGGTATATACACCCAAGGAAATAGATTTTTTAAATGAGAGGTAAACAGAAAAATAAAGGAAAAGAAAAATGTGTAAGCAGGCAGATGGGTAGTAGCTGATTTATTAGAATGATTAGATCATAGAACTCTTTCCCTACCGAGCTCACTGGCAGAATGTTATGGTTCAGACACAAGACTGGAAGAATCCTTTGGGGAATTAACCAGCTCAAAAAGGAAAACGTAAAGATACTCTCACCATGATTTCCCTGAGAACTCCTTATTCAGATTGATCTAAAATAAAGCTTACACTCAGAGTTTTAGTCTCTCCAATTATAAGACAGGTAGATGCCAAGGTATTCCCAGAAAGTTTCTGGCATAGAATATGATAAATGAGGAAAAATTGATAAAGAGGAGGAAGACAAAAAATAACAAAAACACAAACAACAAAGAACAAAAAGAGAAAGAAGTATAACTACGGGGAGAAGAAAACTTCAATACCTACAGAGAGATAAGAGAAAATATTGCACCTATGACATCAAACCAGAATGTTATTAAAAAGAAAAAAACGTTCAGAAAACAATAAGAGTGTTTAAGTTATTATTTCTCAGCTCCAGGCCTATCCTTGCATAATCTGCTCTGTGATGTTGAAACAGGGACTTTGCAAACCCCATTTCTGTTTTGCCAGCTGCACCCTGTCAGGCTTCATTACGAGGGGGATGAGAGGGCAACTACGAGGTTGGAGCAAGAACAAATGGTTTACTTGTTCCTTTTTGCTTTTCCACAATACTTCTTCACCCCAGCAGCAGCTCTTTCTTCTAATAGCAGCAGTCAAATCTAGTTCGCAGTTTTTTTCCAACACTGGCAAAACTAGCTTCACCATGTCCTGCCCCATCAGAAACATCAGTACTAGTCCACTAGCATCCCCTCCTTGAAGGCCTCATTCAGTTATTGACCTCCTCTGAACTCAGAGAGACCCACAGCAACTGAGTACTTCTCAGAGATCCGAGTAGACCCCTCTTGTATATTTCCAGATTTTAGTTCAACATCTTGTGTTTATTCCTTTAGTCCTAAGATTGGTAGCCACTTCTTATATCTACTAACTTTATGAGTTTTCTTCTTACTCTTTCAGTTACCTAGTCAACAATCTTATAGGTAGTTAACAATTTTTTTCTATTAAATTGTCTTTATTCACAAAAGGGGCATAATTTCTGTCTCCCCAAATGATGTCTCCCCTGACACAGCATAATAGGAAAAATAAAAGTAGCAGTGGATGGGTTGGAAGATAAAATCAGGCAAATCTCCAAGAGTAGGGCAAAAAACAAAGAAAATGAAAGTAGAAAATTAGCACACGGTTCCAGGAAGCCTAATGACTGAATAATAAGTATCTTAAAAAGAGAAAAAACAGAGAAAATGCTTGAGGGGAAATAAGCAAATACTTCAAGAAAATTCCCAGAATTAGAACACATGAATTTTCAGTTTGAAAGTATCCATTGAGTATCCAGCAGACTTGATGAAAATACATTCATTCCAAATAAGGTCATTATAAAATCTCAGAACAGCAGAGACAAAAAAAAGTTTCTATGAGATTCCTGAAAGGAAAAATGAATATCACATACAAAGAATCTGTAATCAGAATGGCTTTGGGCATCTCGATAGTAACACAGTAACAACAACAACAGAAGACATCAGAGCAATGTGTTAAAAATGTAGTATAACTATGAATAAAGCATGTGAGAGGAATATAAAAATATTTTCAGACAATCAAATATCTCAAAAATATACTTCCCATGCACTTTTTTTTTTACAGTAATTAACCAAAGGATACCCTCTAATAACATAAGCCAATAAGTGAGGAAAGAGGAAGAAATGGCAACGTTATATAGGAAAATTTCAAAGAAAACTTAACAGGATCGTGATTACGAGAGGGTACCAGGTAACAAGTGTGCAGCAGGCATAAATAGCACTAGTCCAGATGAATGCATGATGTTTATTCAATACTGATTTAACCAAAATTTTCATGACAATAGTAGGCATTGGAAAGAGGAAAAACATAGAACTGGCATCATGAAAGAGTTAATCTATAACTTACCAGAAGATGAAGTGAATCAGTGTAATAACTGTAAGCACTCTTCATGTGGTGTGTGTGCATGTGTGCATGCGCACATACTTGTGTGCATTTTCTCCATATTTATCTACAGTTTTTAGGAGAGATGGATTTAAAACTGATTCATCACTGCACTTCTGCTGAAACTTGAAGTTTGATAATAATTAACATTTATAAATAAAAATAGCTATATTTACATATTATGTAGAACTATGGAGATATATAAATGCTAAATTAAGCAATTGAAAGATTCAAAAGTGTTTGCCCCCAGGATAGAGAAGTAAGACTGGGGAATGATGGGACAGTATCACTGTATTTTTATTTTAAGCTTGGTACTGCATTTAATTTGTCAAACTACATATGTCAATGATAAAATAAAGTTACTTTAAAATTAACAATACCAAACTTATTGATCTAGTTGATTTATTTTATTACCATGTAATATATTTTAGGTATCTTTGAGCAAAAGGTATTGGCCTTTTCTACAGGTTTTTAAAATGTTCATGTGAAAAAAATAATTACTACCCAGATACTTTATCTGCATGAAGACAAACAGAAATTTCCAAATGTCCAAAACAACAACAGCAACACTAGTACATTTGCTGGTATATTATCTGATGCAAAGTGTTCATGCAATAAAGGTTCAAATGAATGAACAAGTAATGTTACTCTTTATTCACAGCCTTTACTAAAGATACAGAATACTTATGGTTTGATCATTGATTACAATTCAGTTCTATATGCCTTGAGAAAGTAGAAATAATGTTTAGTGAGTGCCTAGCTACCAAACAATGCTTATGGAGTAAGATTCATTGCATTTAAACATGCATGTTTATGAGGACATGAAATAGACACATTGAGATTCATTAATTTACTCATTTTTCAGAGAGCGTGGATTAAGTACCTTAGCAGGCATTACTCTAAGATGAAAGGATGAAAAGGAAAGTAGGTCACAGTCCCTGCCTTCCAATGATTCATGGTATGTTTCTGAGCAACAAATAGCTACACATTTTCTTTAACTTATACAAAATGATTCCATTATCCTTACTTCACATGTGACAAAATACACAGAGATTTAATAACCTGTCAACAGTCAAATAATTTTTAAGTGACAACATGAGGATTTAAACTTAAATTTACCTTACTCCAAAATTTGCTTTCAGCTACTGCAGATTACCTGTATTGTCCTCAGAAATAATTGTTTCAAAGACGTATCAATTGTTAGGAGATGTTCTAAGGTTAACTCTATGTTACCATTTAACATTATCAACAAGGTTAATACGATTAAGTACATATGCATAGGTCTGATCATTCTAGAAATCTAACACTGGTTGTTTTTTGCATGTTTCTGTGAAGAAAAATGCCATTAATGCCAACAGTTAGAGCCTACCACAATTCTTGTACCCTTCATATTAGAAATACCATTAAGCAAAATTTCCATTTTCTAACTATTCTAACTACTCTATTCTAGAGTAGCTTAAATTGTAGAACTTAAAAACATCTTTGAGGTATGATATAACTATAATTTTTTTCCATTCTTACCTGAGGTTGTATTATAAAAGCACATGCTGGTTGTAAACACTTCCAACAATGCAGAAATGAGCAAGGGGAAAGTGGAGCTTGCTGTGGACACGGCCACAGGACCACGCTTTTGTTCCTGTTGGGATGCCTGGGTCGGTTTCACAGGTCGCCTCGCAGTCCTGCAGGCTGAACCCGTCTCTCTGGGCGCCCCGCGCTGCCTGCCTCCTGGGGACTCTAGGGTGACTTGGATGGATGCCCGCTTGTCTACGGTTCGGCGCGTGCAGTCAGGAGTCTGCACCAAGAATGGTCCATCAATGAGGGAGAGTCCTCTCCGGGAGGGGCTTCCGTGTCTCCCATTCTGGGCCCTTCCAGACTTTTTGCAGGAAGTGCTGTCCTTGAGTCATTCTGTTTTGTCCTGAGGCTGCTGCGAGGAAGGGGACAGATGAGCACATGCTGGAGGGTGGGGACATGCAGGACGGCTTCAGTCCAGGCACAGCCGCAGGTCCCCGGCTGCCCCACTTTCCCTGGCCCGAGAAGAGCAGCCCTCAGCAGGCTGCGGGCACAGTCCCAGCTTAGAGCGCACTGCAGGGCCCCAGCATCCCCGCCTTAATTTTCACCTTTGTTCCCTCCTGTTTTCCGGCTTTGGAGTCCTTGTTAAGAGGGACTCGAACCACAAGGTTATAAACACGACACCTGCATTCCCTTCCAATCCTTCATGGTTTTCTTTTTTACACACAAAGCTTACAACCTTTACTTTTTCCACCTGGAAAACCAGTTTTTCCAATACTTCAAAATACAAATATCCTTTTATCATATGCTGAAAGCCCTACCCACAAGCCCACTTCTGCCTTTGACTCTGTTCACTGACCCTTCATTTGCTTCCTAAACTGACCCTTTTGGTAACTTTCAGTGAAGAGGTGGCTTTAATAAATATATTCTCTAGCAATCTCCAGAACCTTTGCGTTGGTCAGGGTGAGAGGTGCCGCAACGATGTAAACAGAACAGCTGAGTCCTCCAGGTAGGCGCCCAGTGCGAGCTGCACAGACCGCGTGTGTGGGAGTCATGGAGTCAGAGGCGCTTCCTCAAAATGCATCCCCCCAACCCCCACTTCTCCAGAAGAGCACACAGCCCCCAGGGGCCCCAGGACAGGGCTGGTCCCAGCGTATGCACGCCACTTCCTGGTCTTCGGGGGTGGTACGCCGGAGGCTGCCCGTAGCCTGCCCGTAGCAGGAAGCCCATGCAGAGGCCAGGGTCTCTTGTTCCACTTGACGGAGACCCCAGAAGGAGCCAGGGGGCAGCATCAGAGCCTGGGGCCCGGGCAGGGGTGCCCAAGGGCATAGCGGCTGCAGGCCATTGGCAAGGCCAGAAGACGGTGAGTGGAAAGCCGGGGGCGCGTGGAGAGACCCCGAGAAGGGGTTGTGCAGCTGGGAGTCCTGCATTTGCCATTCGTGTTTCATCCGGCGATTTTGTAAGCAGATTTTTATCTGGACCTCCGAGAGCTGCATCTCCCTGGCCAGCCTCTTCGGCTCCAGAGGGCCCAGGCAGTGCCGGAAGACGCCCTCCAAGGCGTGGACCTGCCCCGTGGTGAAGGCAGCCATTGTCCTCTCCGGCGCGGGCCGATTTGAAGACCTAGCTTCCTTGATGCTGACGGCCTGAGGGGTCTCCCGGGTGCCGGATGTCTGGCCCGGGCCAGGGAGGCTCCCGGGGAGATGTTCGCAGGCCTCGGGGTATATGTCGGCCGGAGCAGCTGCTCTGGGAGAACCAATCCAGGGAGCCAAAGCTGGAGGGCTGCTGCCGGCCACGAGGTGGGGAGGAGGAGAGACGCATGGCGGTCAGGTGGGCCGTAGGGAAGGCCAGGTGGGGCTGGCCAGGCGCAGGATCCACCACAGCTATAAATTTTATTAGTGATAAAGTAAGTAAGGTGTAGAGACATTAAGTGGCTAATGAAAGATCAGAGCTACTGTGAGAACAGTTTGGGGATTGAATCCAGGCTTGCTAACACCTAGTGCTAACTCCAGAGAGTGTGAAAAGAAACATTGAAGAATCACCGTGTAGACTGTTTTCAATGTATTACTTGCTGGGTTTTATTTCCTAATGATTCTCTTATGAAGGCTTTTTCAAAATGACTGGCAAAAGCCAAAAAATATTCCATTAAAAATAGGTATGTTTTGATAAATAGGAAAATAGTAGACATTCTAGAAAAGATAAGTAAAAGTGGATTCTTTTTAAAGTTGAATAAACTCTACTATGTAGCACTAAGAAACAATTAATTAGTTGTATATAGAGTCTAAGAATACATTTTAAAAAGGCATTATTAGTCTAGGCACGATCGCTCACCCCCGTCATCCCAGCATTTTGGGAGGCCAAGGCGGGAGAATCGCTTGAGTCCAGGAGTTCAAGACCAGCCTGGGCAACATGGCAAAAACCCCGTCTGCACAAAAAATACAAAAAAAATGCCATGCATGGTGGCGCATGCCTGTGGTCCCAGCTACTCTACAGGCTAAGGTAGGAGGATTGCTTGAGCCCAGGAGGTGGAGGTTGCAATGAGCCAAGATCATGCCACTGCTCTTCAGTCTGGGTGACGGAACAAGACCCTGTCTCAAGAAAAAGAGGGGGGGAGTGGTTATTGAAAAGAAAAGTGAGGAAACACAAGAACGAATGGTAGCATACTATTCGTAGCATTCATGAATATTAAAATAAATAATAATATATTTGTCAAGGATACAAATATGTATTAGGATATAACACAGTATACTAAGTACCATGGTGGTAATATATGGTGGGAGGAAGTGAGTGTGGACATTGAGACAAACGAGCAAACATAAAATAGTATTTTAAAAATTAAATAAAACAAGAATGGAGCCTTGCATAGCCTGCTAATATGAGAAATAGGAGTAACTGAGCTCTCTGCACCTGAGGTCCAAAAAGCAAATAAAATATATTATTGTTGATATTCTTTAATAAAATCAAATTTTTAAATAAGTAATTACAAATATGAGTGATAAAGACAATCCTGCGCAATTTATAAATAGAATAAATCTTTAATTGTTGGAATTTTGTTACATTTACAAAAATGATTTTATAAGACTTCTTTTATTTATTTTTAAGTTCCAGGGTACATGTGCAGGATGTGCAGGTTTGTTACATAGGTAAACGTGTGCCATGATGGTTTGCTGCACTCATAACCTAGGTCTTAAGCCCAGCATACATTAGCTATTTTTCTTAATGCTCTTCCTTCCCCCACCCCACTTCCAGACAGGCCCCAGTATGTGTTGTTCCTCTCCCTGTGTCCACGTGTTCACATTGTTCAGCTCCCACTTATAAGTGAGAACATGTGGTGTTCGGTTTCCTGTTCCTGCATTAGTTTGCTGAGGATAATGGCAAAGGACATGATATTGTTCCTTTTTATGGCTGCATAGTATTCCATGGTGTATGTGTATGACATTTTCTTTATCCAGTCTATGATTGATGGGCATTTGGGATGATTCCATGTCTTTTCTATTGTGAATAAGGCTGCAGTGAACATACATGTGTATGTATATTTGTAATAGAATGATTTATATTCCTTTGAGTATATACCCTGTAATGGGATTGCTGGGTCAAATGGCATTTCTGGTTCTAGATCTTTGCAGAATCGTCACACCGTCTTCCACAATGGTTGAACTAATTTACATACCCACCAACAGTATAAAAGCATTCCTATTTCTCTATAAGCTCACCAGCACCTGTTGTTTCTTGATATTTCAACAATCGTCATTCTGACTGGTGTGAGATGGTATCTCATTGTGGTGTTGATTTGCATTTCTGTAATGATCAGTGATGTTGAGCCTTTTTTCATATGTTTGTTGGCCACATTAATGTCTTCTTTTGAGAAGTGTCTGTTCATGTCCTTTGCCCATTTTTTAATGGGGTTGTTTTTTTCTTGTAAATTTCAGTTCCTCATAGATTCTGGATATAAGACCTTTGTCAGATGAATAGATTCCAAAAATTTTCTCTCACTCTGTAGGTTGCCTGCTTACTCTGATGAGAGTTTCTTTTGCTGTGCAGAAGCTCTTTAGTTTAGTTAGATCCAATTTGTCAGTTTTTGCTTTCTGACACACAGACAAATGGAATAGAAAAGAGACTTCCAAGGAAGTCTAAAGGACCCAGCTAATTTAGCTTCCTAAAAATTTAGAACAGTTGCTAAATCTCCTTCAGTGAGAATATCTGGTTCTTTCTCAAATATTTATTTTTAATATTTTTACGATGTATATATCACTAATTTTTAACTTATACTTCCCATGCTGCCATCACTTCGCAAAGTGTCAATAACTGAAACACACATTATTAAATATGTTGCATTCTATAACACTTAAATATTTTATAAAACTTAGGAATATTTATGCAAATGAAGATAACATTGCTTATAAATGATGCTTTATATTGCAAGACATGCCAGTTTCTATGTACCTATCCATCATACATTACCTATAAGATAAATAGAAATCAATGATTTAAGTTTGGTAGAACAGCTTTCACATAAACATGTAAGTTCCTAATGATAACATGGGAACTAAAATTAAAACAATCTGCAATATTTAGATATTTTGGTTAAGTTTTGACAAGACAGTTGTCTCAATATTCAGTGTAGCTCTGGCAAGACGTATAATATATATATGTCATACTCAAATAGTGGTTGTATCTATTGCCTTGGTTTTGGCCACATATTACAGAATTGCCAACTAATAGCAACTAACTAAATTCATTATTAAAATGGCATAATATTGGTGGGAGGTAATGGGATGTCTTGAATGAGCACAAGCCTGGCATGTCATTTAAACTCTCAGAGCTTCATTTTCTTTGTGTGGAAAATAGTGATGTTAAATTACACAAGCTCTTGGGTTCAAATATGCTTTAAATTATATAATTCTAATTGCATTTTAATGGTCTTAGCCATTTATAGAAATATTTTAAAGTTATGTTTCTGATTATCTTATCTTAATTGAGGTAGATTAAGGCAAAGCAGGAGGCCAGCTTTTTTCAGAATTATCCTATAGAATATGGTTATGTTTTGGGTGGAGGAACATGGGATTAACTAATGAGAGAGAGCCAATACCTCTTATATAACAGAACTGGGGGATAAAAAATCAATTTTGCTCACAGGTCATGGTGAGAAAAGATAGAGGAAGCACGAGAAGGTTTATTTCCCTCTTGGATTTTGAAAATGTGTTTGAGAACATCCTTAGTATTCATATAAGGAGTTACAACAGTGTTCAATATCTAATAACACTCTCCATAAGATTAGCATAATCAGTCAATAATGGGGCCATACATGCAGCCAAGTCCTTAAACCAAAAACATCAGAATTATGTAACGTGTAACAACTCCAAGAATGTCTAGATCATGAATATCTTTTAACTTTAGTCGAGGGATAACAAAAATGTGATTCTAATCTTCTCTTATTACTACCTTTTCCTTTCCTTCCATCTACAGATACAAAAAAACATTTTTTTTTCTACCTTTCATTAAAACATGGCTAATTTCAATGACATAAGAAAAGGAGAAATGGGGCCGGGCACAGTGGCTCACGCCTGTAATCCTAGCACTTTGGGAGGCTGAGGCGGGCAGATCACCTGAGGTCAGGAGTTAGAGACCAGCCTGACCAACATGGAGAAACCCCATCTCTACTAAAAATACAAAAAATAATATTAATAATAAAAATAGCTGGGAGGGGTGGCGCACACCTGTAATCCCAGCTACTCAGGAGGCAGAGGCAGGAGAATCGCTTGATCCCAGGAGGCAGAGGTTGCAGTGAGCTGAGATCACGCCACTGCACTCCAGTCTGGGCAACAAGAGCAAAACTCCATCTCAAAAAAAAAAAAAGAAAAGGAGAAATGAAATACAATCTCTGTAGTCAACATACACGAAGATGAAGGCAAATTTGAAACTGATATATACATGTATATATGTAAATTCATTTCAAATATTATCTATTTCCATGGGCAGTTAGTGGGAGGAAAAAGGATACACACTATATGTTTGGTTCTACCAATTTACATTTGTTGGAATATCTAAAACATGTTTGTTCCAAATTACCTATCATCTGTCTATCTAGCCATCCACAAACATACACATACTCACTCAAGATACACTCACAAATATAAGACAAATATAACTGCCAATTCATAAATAACAATATTTGAAAGCTATTATTATTTGAATATTATTTCAGTAATATTTATTATTTTAAAGTTTTTTCAAAATATCAGTTTATATATTATACTTATTGATTTCAATCATGGAACAAATCTCTTTGAGATGTATAAATTTACATTTTCTAAGTTGAAACAAAAATATGCTAGATTTTTGTAGGTTGACAGATATAAAGAGTGAGTGATATGGTTCGGCTGTGTTCCCACCCAAATCTCATCTTGAATTCCCATGTGTTGTGGGAAAAACTGGGGGCAGGTCTTTCCCGGGCTGTTCTTGTGAGAGTGAATAAGTCTCATGAGATCTGATGGTTTTAAAAAGGGGAGTTTCCCTGCACAAGCTCTCTCTTTGCCTGCTGCCACCCATGTAAGATGTGACTTGCTCCTCCTTGCCTTCTGCCATGATTGTGAGGCTTCCCCAGCCAGTTGGAGCTGTAAGTCCATTAAACCTCTTCCTTTTGTAAATTGCCCAGTCTCAGGTATGTCTTTATCAGCAGTATGAAAACAGACTAATACGGTGAGAATAAATAAAATTTCAAATGTAAATGTATTTTATAAAGTTTCTTATTATTTTTGCTGATGATGGATATTAATTTAACCTTTCAGCTCAGGTACCAAGGCACAGCAAAATACCCTTTTTAAAAAGATGGGAAATTGTAATTAAATCAATAATTCTGTTTACAGAGTGCCAGTTAGAAAGTACTTAAAAATCACTGGTTTAACAAATGAAATACACTTCATATTCTGAGGGAGCACATATTTATACATCCATGTTATGTTACTTGAGTATAGATTAGACTCATAGGCCCTGAACCACATGCTGTGATGATGGATTTAACACTTCATAATAAATACTAAATAATATTTACTGTGTATCCTCATTGCATTAAGTTGATTTATGTTAGAGAAATAAGAACCTAATGTTGAGTTTATTAGAGTAGTATTAGGTTTAAGACCTCCAGACTTTTCTTTGTCTGTTAACTGAAATAACTTTTACTTGTGAAGGCAGACCAAAATAAATATTCTTCAATTAGGCTACTTGTTTTACAACCATAGAATGTGTTTTAAATTGTACATTTTCAGTCTCTGTGGGAGTTGGAGAGTATGCAGAGGTAATGATGTCTTTATTAAAGTACATGACTTCATTGAGGAAAAAATAAATATTTTTAATGAAAAGCATGTTATAAATGTTATAAATTAAAGACAAGCAAGACACAAACATTGGAAAACTTTTTGAAGTGTATAATTAATAAATCTTATATTGCATCTACTTTTAACTTTTTATATAAACATATTTTTAAGAAAAACAAGAGTCAAGGTCAGTATTTCTTCTCCGAACTGATTTTAGCGTTTCTCTTTACTCACTTAACTCAGTTGTAGTTATGGAAATTTGCAGAGTCTATTTAAAAATAGTGCTGACAAATAGCTAAATTGAGGGTAACCTTTATTTGCAAGACATATATGTCCAACTGAATTAGCAAATTAACTACATTTTATGACAATTAAATATATATGTATCCTTTAAAAAGGTTATGGGCCATAAAAAATGCTACTTCTCTACTGATGCCCTAATTCTTTCTCTTTATCATTAATATTTAATGAAAAATTTTTCTAATAAAATCTATATAAAGCATTCAACCAACCTTTATTTTGCTATTATTGTTTGATGAATAGTTTCCAACATCCTTAGCTTAATCCCCTTTAATCTAGACCACTCAAAATCAATATAGTTTTGTTTTATACCAAAACTAACTAGCTGCTAATAACCTTGTGAACCTGGTGAAGCGTGTTTTTCAGTGACTTATTTCCTCCTTTGAAGCTACTTCCTCATTTTTCTGATTTCTAGAGCCATGATGTTCTCTGTGTTTTACCTGTAACAAAAGCTGCTGTGACAAAATATTGCCACCCTACATCATTCTACATATAAGGCCATCATATTTATGAATTAACTGTGTTTCAAGCAGGAAGAGAAATCAGCAATACACAGTTCTAATAATGAAATTTCAGAAATGGGGGACTGGTAAATGAGGTATTTTGAGGGGGTAGAAGTGCTACCTAAATCTTCGTATGTGGGTGGTATTGTACTCATTTTGTGGAAAGAATACGTTTTAATGAGAAAAGTAGTGTAGTCTAGAGTGTGAAGTCATTATGTTTATATATTTGCATTATTTGGAAACTATTTAAAGAGAATTTTGGTAGAATGATTTATATTCCTCTGGGTATATACCCAGTAATGGGATTGCTTGGTGGAATGGTAATTCTGCTTTAAATTCCTCTTTGAGAAATTACCATACTGCTTTCCATAATGGTTGAACTAATTTATACTCCCACCAACAGTGTATAAGTGTTACGTTTTCTCTGCAACCTCACCAGCATCTGTGTTTGTTTGTTTTTTGACTTGTTAATAATAGCCATTCTGACTGGTGTGAGATGGTATATTATTGTGGTTTTGATTCACATTTCTCTAACCATCAGTCATATTGTGCTTTTTTCATATGCTTGTTGGTTGTGTTAACATGCACGTGAATGTTCATTGCAACACTATTCACAGTAGCAGGGACGTGGAATCAACCTAAATGCCCATCAATGACAAATTGGATAAAGAAATGTGGTACATATATACAATGGGATACTATGCAGCTATAAAAAGGAACAAAATCATGTCTTTTGCAGGAACATGGATTGAGCTAGAGGCTGTTACTCTTTTTCTTGAGACAGGCTTTCGCTCTGTTACTCAGGCTAGAGTGCAGTGTGGTGGCTGTTATTATTGGCAAACTAATGGAGGAACAGAAAACTGAATACTGCATACTCTCACTTATAAGTGGGAGCTACATGATGAGAACTCATAAACACAAAGAAGAGAACAACAGACACTGGGGTCTACTTGAGGGAAGAGTCTGGGAGGAGGGAGAGGATCAGGAAAATTTGGGTAATAGGTTTAATACCTGATGAAATCATCTATACAACAAACCCCTGTGCATGAGTTCACCTATGTAACAAACCTTCACATTTACCCCTGAACCTAAAACAAAATTTTAAAAAATAAGAACACTTGGACACAGGGTGGGGAACATCACCCACTGGGGCCTGTCATGGGGTGGGGGGAGGGGGGAGGGATAGCATTAGGAGATATACCTAATGTAAATGATGAGTTAATGGGTGCAGCCCACCAACATGGCACATGTATACATATGTAACAAACCTGCACGTTGTGCACATGTACTCTAGAACTTAAAGTATTAAAAAATAAATAAATAAAGAGAATTTTGACCTCACATTAAAGGCAACATCTACAGAATGATCATAAGGGAGAATTACTTCTATTAGACTGTGGGAGCAGTCAAGTAAAAATAGTCAGTCATTTTGTTTGAATTACATGAAACTATATCAATCAGCTCTTTATCACACATGGCCTTTATATTTATAAATTGTACTAACAAGCATGCTATGTTAAATTGCTTAAAAAGCATGGAGACCAAGAAAAAGTTGTCTCTTTTAAAGTGAAGAATACAGAAAAATTGAATCAATTAACAAAGATACCTATAGGGAATAGCTATTAAAATTTCAACTATGATTTGAGGAAATTGTGGCTAAATGATAATTAAACATATTTATTTTAAGAAACAAAATTAGAGTAATTTATATCATAATAAGGCTTTTATAATGCTTAACTCTGGGAAAATTTTTATTAATACTTCTAATATTCAGGTCATATTCTTAAAGGAATTTTTAAATGACTTCAACTTTGATAATACATGAAATGCACACTTCTCTAAATCTGCTTAGAACACACTGAAGATGGTTGATATCTGCTTCATGTTGGAGTATAGAAATGTCACTGCTTCCATGTTTGTTAATACAGCAACATCACAATTTAAACATGAACCCTATACATTTGGTGTGACATTTCAACCATCCCCATTGGGAAAGTTTAACTGTGCCTTCTGCTGCTGTACTATGCATTCTGGAGAAAAAAACAAAAACAACAGCAGCAACAACAACAACAACAACAACAACAAAACCCCAAGCAATTTTGAGAAGTGATTATCAGTCACTATAGAACTGAGGAGTTTAAGAAAAAAACTGTATAATCAGAAAAAAATATATATTTTATTTCTCAACATTATACCCTGTCTTTTTGCTTTCTATAGACCTGGAGAATAATCAGAAATTGTGTTCCCATGCATGGCACTCTGTACAGACTTGGGAACTTCGTTGCTGGAAAAACTATCTGTACTTTTCTCAAAAGTGTCCAAATGGGGTTGGGGAAATTAGATTAAGTTAGTTATATTATCTAAGAATTAGCATTAGTATCTCAGTACCATCATCTAATTTGCTTTTCGCTCACCTTTATCAGCATCTTTTATTTTATTTTTTAAAATAATTTCACTTTGTATTTTAGATTAAGGGGGTACACGTGCAGGTTTGTCACACAGTGACGTCAGTATCTCTTAGAATATTAGATCTATTTCTTGGTAGCGTAAACCTACCACCACATCAAATTATCTGTATTTTTTTAAAGAACAATAAAATGTAGGCCACTTATAAGGTGAAGTGTAATAAAATAAAACTGAACAATTTTCCTTTGTTTTCTAAACCATAATTTACAATTTAAAAATATTTTAATATTATTTTCTTCTTATTTTGTTTTTCCATTCTAGCTCATAAAAATGAGAAAACAAGTTGGAGAAAATAATTAATGGCAATAATAATAGTGATAAAGATGATAGTAAGTTGGGCTATGTTTTGAGAGAATTTAAAATTTTTTGTGGTGTATTAGGAATGAGTAATAAGAACAATTTACTACTCCCGGTCAAAAGAACAAATGATCTTGAAAGGACTATCACTATAATTAGAAGTGCAAAACTTAGCCAGTGAGTAATATTAATCAGAAAATATCTTAAAACAGATTGGATATATTTGATCACATTTTCCCCTCTTCAATGTCTTTCCTTAAGTATTTTAGCTGAGTTGTACGTGTGTCTGTATGTAAGTTTGTGTGTCTGCATATGTTGACTACAAGATTGAGTGTCTAAATGGAAATCCTCTCAGTTTTAGTGCTGCAAGTCAGAGTCATGAAGCCATCTTGCCAGGCACTAGCTCCCAGACAACATTTCTAGACACACTCAGGGCCAGAAGGGAACCTGCTGCCTTGAAGGGAATGATGAAGTCCTGGAAGGATCCATCACCTGTTGACTAACAAGCCTTTGGGTCTTGAATAAGCAGCATCAATACTTATGTAGTATGCTGTGGGCCTTGGGTGAGATTCTGAGACTTGCTGGCTTCAGGTGAGACTCAGCACATTCCCAGATTTGGTAACTATGGGGAGAAACACCTTCTGCTTCAAGAAAGTAGAGGGAAAAAGAAAGGGGACTTTGTCTTGCACATTAGATACCAGCATGACCATGGCGGGTAGAGCACCAAGCAAGCTTTTGGAGTTGTAAAGATGTGGAGAAAAGGGAACCCTCATATAGTGTTGGTGGAAATGTAAATTAGTATAATCACTATGAAGAACAGTTTGGAGGTTCCTCAAAAAAACTAAAATAGAGCTACCATAGTATCCAGCAATCCCACTGCTAGGTGTATGTCCAGAAAAGAGGAAATCGGGATATCATAAAGATATCTCCACTCCCATGTTTATTGCAGCATTATTGACACTATTCAATATATACAATGGAGTACTACTCAGCCATAAAAAAGAGTAAGATCCAGTCACTTGCAACAACATGGGTGTAACTGGAGGCCATTATATTAAGTGAAATAAGCCAGGCACAGAAAGACAATCTGCATGTTCTCACTTATTTGTGGAGCTAAAAATTAAAACAATTGAGCTCATGGAAATAGAGAGTAAAAGGACAGTTACCAGAGGCTGGGAAGGGTGGTAGATGTTGTAGGGTGGTAGTCAGGATGATTAATGATTCAAAAAATAGTTAGAATGAATGGATAAGATCTAATATGCACTAGCACAATAGGGTGACTATAGTAAAAAATAATTTAATTGTACATTTTAAAACTTAAAAAGTATAATTGAATTGTTTGTAACACAAAGGATAAATGCTTGAGGCCATGGATACCCAATTTACCCTGATGTGATTATTATGCATTGCATATCTGTATCAAAATATCTCAACCCATAGATACATACACCTACTATGTACCCACAAAAATTAAAAATTAAAAAAGGTGTGGTTACAGTGCAGATTTCTGACACCCTGGCTGGTGCTCACAGACACAATCAAAGGAATCAACCCTCCTCTAGTGCAAGCTCTTATGTGGCCCTTGTGTTAAATACAGGACAGAACATAGCATGGCAGGTTCCAAACCCTGGACTCAGGCTTCCCCACCAATTTCCAGTCCTGCTACCTAACCTCTCTGTGCCTTAGTCTCCTCTGACTATAGAACTGGGATAATTATAGTACTTTGGAAGCTTGCTGTGAGAAATAAATGAATAAATGCATGTGAATATATATATATATATATTTAAAATAATGGGGAAAACATAAGCATGAAACACTTATTTTATTGATTTCAGACTGCTTACAATGTACATTTACATAAAATAGTACTATGTTAAGTTAACATAGCACTTTAAAGGAGGATTTCAAAATGTATGTTCCATGGACCAGCTCAAAGATAGTGTTCCAGTGGACTGTGAACATACTGTGCTCATGAGCAAAAAATTCACATCATTGGTAATATGTTGGTTTCTCTAAGGAAAACACCCATGGTTATTATTATATTTGCAAAAGAGTCTGTGACAGTGCCTGTATTAGCTCATTCTCAGGCTGCTTTAAAGAACTGCCCAAAGCTGGGTAATTTATAAAGAAAAGAGATTTAATTGACACACAGTTCCATATGGCTAGGAAGGGCTCAGGAAACTTGCAAGCATAGCAGAAGGTGAAGCAGGCACCTTCTCCACAAGGCAGCAGGAGAGAGAAGAGAGCAAAAAAGGAAAAACTTCCGCTTATAAAACCATAAGATCTCGTGAGAACTCACTATCACAAGAACAGCATGGGAGAAACTGCCCCCATAATCCAATCACTTATCTGCCTTGACACGTGGGGATTATAGGTCTCTCCCTCACCACATGGGAATTACAATTTGAGATGTAATTTGAGTGGGGACACAGAACCAAACCATATCACTGCCCCTGAAAATAATATCACCTTTGGCCCGAGAGTTCTCAAAACAACTTTGCCCTGATACTGAAAATAACACTGTATAAACAAAAAATTATAATTATTCTTGTTTACACAGAGGAGATTGGAATCTCAGGGATATTAGGTAACTGGTCAATTATACAAGTAATAATTTTAAAAATCAAGCTGAGATTCCAGGAAATACGACATCTAATACAATAATCTTTTATATAAGATTAAGAATGATGAAATTAGTTTTAAATCCACTGTCTATACCTTTTTAAAATATAACCGTAGATTCAAATACTTTTGCTAATTAAAAATAAATAATAACTTTTCTGTTCAGAGTAAGTCACTCCAATTGTCAAATAGACCTTTGGCCTAATACTATGGACCAATGTCCCTTCAGTGTTATATTTTGGATTCCAGCAAATGAAAACAATGAAGTATGAAGACTGTGAATACTGAGTTTAGTGGTGGGTCAGAGGATGAGGGGAACTTATTTGCAAAGCAGAAGGCTGGAAAAAACAATATTTCAGGTCTTTGCCCTCAATTATAAAGGAAGGTTATTTGATAAGCAAAGTCAAAGGACATCTTTCTTTTCACATAAAATGAAATACAGTGCTGATACGTTCAAACAAAAGATTACACAAACCAAAAATGAGCTTTGTTTGTTTTCCTCTTTTGATTTGGTTTGACTTTTTCCCCCTAACTGAACATCAGGCAGAATTAATAAATTAGGAAGTAACCTTTGTCACTGAGGAAAGTTAGTATATCTTCTGAATGTCATAGAGTTAGAGGAACTACATGGGATTTTAAGAAGGAAATAATTTTTAGTTAATAATAAGTTAGCTTTGACAATATTCAAATCAAAGAAATGAGAATTGCATAATGGATTGAAATAGATGATCTAGCAAAAATCTTAATACCATTTTTTATCAGGTCTTTTATTAGGTCAGGGCAAAATTGTGTTAATAATACTACTTCTCAAGCCTCCTATAAAAAGGTTTTGACATGTTTTAATACATCCTTTCTGGGATGGAAAATAAACTCCTTTACTGGAGTGAGCTTTAACTTCTTCAGGTCACAAAGATACATGAATCTGTCAGGATTTAACCAAAATAACTGAACAAGTAGGATCCCAGTCCATGGAACTTATATTTTGAACTCCTCCTTTAAAGTGCTATATTAAATATATGTGTATAAAGGGATTTATTGCAAGCAGTTGGCATATGCAATTATGAGGGCTGGTAAGGCACGTCTGAAATCTGCAGGGCAGGCCATCAGGAAAGGCAGGCTGGAAATCTGTTATTCTTGTAATCCTCAGTTTCATGCCTACCTATGTTATCTAGGATGACCTTCTTTACTTACCATCAGCAGATTATGGACTTTACCTCTGTGAAATACCTTTACAGCAGAACCTACATTAATATTGGATTGATTGAATAACTAGGGACTTATATCCTAGTCAAGTTTGTACGTAAAACTGACCATCATAGTGCACTGTTTATTAAATTACTACTTGGTATAATAACTAGTACTTAGACAAAGTTGATGCATTGTACCCCCAAGTATATATTTTTTATTTCCATAATTGTACTGTCTAGATTGTGCTAAACAAGGGATCAGCAAACTTTTCCATTAAATATCAGGTAGAAAATATTTTAGGCTTGCAGACCATATAGTTTCTGTCAAAACAAAACTACATAAATGAATGAATATGGTCGTGTTCTCTAAAACTTTATCTAGAGAAACAGGTAGCCTTCCCTTAGGCCACAGTTTGTTGACTCCTTCTTTAAACCAGCATTTAAATTCTCAATATCATCATGGGACATTTTCTGAATACTTGTGTACAGGATGTGTATTGATAAATGAAAACTTCAACTGAATTAAATTTAAAGGCGTTTAATTGAGCAATGAACAATTCGTGAATCAGGCAGCCCCCAGATTCACAGCGGATTCAGAGAAACTCCAGTGCAACCACATGGTGGAAGAAGATTTAGAGACAAAAAAAGGGAAATGACATACAGAAATTGGCAGTGAGGCACAGAAACAGCTGGGTTGGTTACAGGTTGGCGTTTGCCTTACTCGAACACAGTTTGTACACTTAGCAGTCTATGAGTAGTTGAAGTATGGCCACAGGGATTGGCCAAGACACAGTTGTTGTTATAGGCGCATACTGCTATGTTAGGTTTTCAATTTTGTCTATTAAGCTAGGTTACAGTTCATCCACAAGGACTCAAATATAGAAGTACAGAGCCCTTCTCAGGCCATTATTTAGTTTTGCTTTAACAGTATGAGATCCTGTGTTAGAGCCTGGATGAGTTGGAAGTAAGCTTAACATCTTAATATCTAGTGGGAAGAATGAATATAGAGATACTGGAATACAAATACAAAGGTAGGAAAATATTTATATAATAAGGCTATATTTAAAGTTCTCTGATAAGGCAGATAAGACCGTCCTTAAATGCACCTGCAGCAACCAAGGAGGATTTCCCCAAATAGTTCATATTATGAGTTGGCCCTCTGAGAATTCTCCAAATATTGTACGGTGATATAATCTTTCCTTTTTTACTTTTAGGTTCATTGGTACATGTGCAGGTTGCAGGTTTGTAATAAGGTAAACACATGTCACAGGGGTCTGTTATATAGATTATTTCATTACCCAGGTATTAAACCAGTACCTATTCATTATTTTTCCTATTCCTCTCCATCCTCCCAATCCCCACCCTCCAATAGGCCCCCAAGTCTGTTCTTCCCCTCAATGTGTCCATACATTCTGACTATTTGGTTCCCACTTATAAGTGAGAACATGTAGTATTTGGTTTTCTATTCCTGTCTTAGTTTGCTAGGGATTATGGCCTCCAGGTTCATTCATGTGCCTGCAAAAGACATGATATCATTCTTTTTATGGCTGCATAGTACTTAGCTGCATATTAGCTGCATATACTTTTATGGCTGCATATACTCAGTAATGGGATATTCAAATGTTAGTTTTGTTTTTAGGTATTTGAGGAATTGCCACACTGTTTTCCAGAATGGTTGAACTAATTTAAACTCTCACCAACAGTGTATAAGCTTTCCTTTTTCTCCACAACTTCACCAGCTAACTGGTGTGAGATGGTATCTCACTGTGGTTTTGATTCGCCTTTCCCTAATGATCAATGATGTTGAGCTTTTTTTCATATAATTGTTGCCCTCATGTATGTCTTCTTTTGAAAAGTGTTCATGTGCTTTGCCCATTTTTAATGTGGGTGTTTGTTTTTTTCTTATAAATTTGTTTAAGTTCCTTATAGAAGCTGAATATGACACCTTAGTCTTTAATCCATCCTGTGCTAATTTTTGTATATGGTATAAGGAAGAGGTTCAGTTTCAGTTGTCTGCATGTTATCCCAATACAATTTATTGAATAGGGAGTTCTTTCCTCATTGCTTGTTTTTGTCAGCTTTCTTGAAGATCAGAGGGTTGTAAGTGTGTGGCCTTATTTCTGGGCTCTCTATTCTGTTTCATTTTTCTATGGGTTTGTTTTCATACCAGTACCATACTGTTTTGGTTACTGTAGCCCTGTAGTATAGTTTGAAGTTGGGTAACATAATGCGTCTAGCCTTGTTTTGGTTTTGCTTAGGATTTCCTTAACTATTTGGGCTCTTTTTTGGTTCCATATGAATTTTAAAATAGTTTTTTTTTTTCTCATTATGAGAAGACTGTCACTGGTAGTTTAATAAGAACAGCATTAAATCTATAAATTGCTTTGGGAAGTGTGGCCATTTTCGTGATACTGATTCTTCCTATACATGAGCATGGAATGATTTTCCTTTTGTTTGTGTCATCTGTACTAGATAATTGAGGCAGAAAATTAACAAAGATATTCAGGACCTGTATCAAATGGACCAGATAGACATCTACAGAACTTACCACCTAAAACAACAGAATATATATTCTGCTTATGGCCACATGGCACATACTCTAAAATAGACCACATAATCAGATATAAAATACTTCTCAGCAAATACAAAATAACTAACATCGTAACAGTCTCTCTGACCACAGCACAATCAAATTAGAAATTAAGAATGAGAAATTCACTCAAAACCTTGCAATAATACGGGAATTAAAAAATAAGCTGCTTCTGAGTGATGTTTGGTTAAATAATGAAATTAAGGCCGAAATCAAGAAGTTCTTTGAAGTGAATGAAAACAAAGATACAACATATCAGAATCTCTAGGACACAGCTAAGGCAGTGTTAAGAGGGAAATTTATAGCACTAAATGTCCATATCATAAAGTTAGAAAGATCGCAATTTGACAACCTAACATCACAACGAAAAGAACTAAAAAAACAAGAGAAAAATAACCCCAAAGCTATCAGAAGTCAAGAAATAACTGCAATCAGAGCTGAACTGAAGGAGATTGAAACATGAAAAAGCATTCAAACCATCAGTGAATCCAGGAGTTTGTTTTTTGAAAAAATTAATAGTTAAACCACTGGCTAAACAAGAAGAGAGAAGATCCAAATAAACAATCAGAAATGACAATGGAGATATTACAATAGACACCACAGAAATACAAATAACCATCAGAGAATGCTATGAACACCTCTATGCACATAAACTAGAAAATTTAGAAGAGATGAATACATTCCCGGACACATACACCCTCCCAAGACTGAGCCACAAAGAAATTGAATCCCTAAACAGACCAATAATGAGCTCTGAAATTGAATCAGTAATAAATAGCCTACCAACCTAAAAAAGTCCAGGACTTCACAGCCAAATTCTACCAGATGTACAAAGAAGAGCTGGTACCATTCTTACTAAAACTATTCCAAAAAATTGAGAAGGGACTTCTCCCCAACTCATTTTATGAGGCCAGCATCATCCTGATACCAAAGCCTGGCAGAGACGCAATGACAACAAAAGTCTTCAGGCCATATCCTTGATGAACATCGATGCAAAAATCCTCAACAAAATACTGGCAAACAAAATCCAGCAGTATATCAATAAACATATCCACCACGAACAAGTAGGCTGTATTCTTGAGATGCAAATTTGGTTCAACATGCACAAATCAATAAACGTGATTCATCACATAAACAGAACTAAAGACAAAAACCAATTATTATCTCAATAGATGCAGAAAAGGCTTTTGAAAAAATTCAACATCTCTTCATGTTAAAAACTCTCAACAAACTAGATATTTAAGGAACATACCTCAAAATCATAGCTATCTCTGACAAACCCACAGTCAACATCACACTGAATGGGCATAAACTGAAAACATTCCGCTTGAAAACTAGCAAAAGACAAGGATGCCCTCTCTCACCATTCCTATTCAAAATAGTATTGGAAGTCCTGGCCAGATCAATCAGGCAAGATAAAAAAAGTAAAGGACATCCACATAAGAAGAGAGGAAATCAAACTATCCCGTTTGCAGATGATATGATCTTATATCTAGAAAACCCCTTAGTCTTGGTCCCAAAGCTTCTTAAGCTGATAAACAACTTCAGCAAGTCTCAGGATACAAAATCAATGTACAGATACTAGCTTTCATATATACAAACAACAGTCAAGCCAAGAGCCAAATCAGGAATGCAATCCCATTCACAATTGCCATGAAAAGAATAAAATACTTAGGAATACGACTGACCAGGGAGGTGAAAGATCCATACAAGGAAAACAACGAAACACCAGATCATGCACTTTGAGGACCAGTTTCAGGAGTGAGCATGGCTGTTTTAAGAATAATCTCATCTGCCTTGCTATGGGTATAGAAAAATAAAAACAAATTAAAAAGAATGCTGTCTTATCTATAAGTAGGGATAATAAAAATACACCTTTAGTGTGCAAAGATTTCCATTGCAGATAGTTCCTACTATACCTAAAGTTTCATGCCTAAGTTATTAAAATGTTTGTCAGTTGTATTAGTCCGTTCTCACACTGTTATAAGAAAATACCCAACACTGGGTACTTTATAAAGGAAAGAGGCTTAATTGACTCAAGATTCCACATTGCTGGGGAGGCCTCAGGAAACTTATAATCATGGCCGAAGTCAAAGGAGAAGCAGGTACCTTCTTCACAGGGCAGCAGGATGGAGTGAGTGCAAGCAGGGGAAATGCTGGCTCCTTATAAAACCATCTGATCTTGTGAGAACTCACCCACTATCATGAGAACAGCATGGGAAATCACCCTATGATTCAATTATCTCCACCTGGTCCTGCACTTGACACATGGGGATTATAGGGATTACAATTCAAGATAAGATTTGGGTGGGGACACAAAGCCTAACCATATCATCAGTATAGGAACTGAATGAGTGCTATGTACTAGATAGAAAATTGGGAAGTGAAGCTAAAAACAGTTAAAATATCTGTGGAAATTAAATAATTTAGTTAAATTAGGATGAAGCTTAAGCAGGAGTGAGAGAAATTGTACTATGTCTCTATTTGGTATTTTAATGTTTCTACTATAATTCTGAAATGTAAATTTTGTTTTAAAGCCAGTCTGTCACGTAAAGCAATCCAATGGGAATACATTTACAGATAAAACTTGTTTTTATTTTGTAGAAGTACACCATGGTTCTTTTCTTTTTTTGACTACAAGGAATGAGTTTCTACCCAAGAAAAATAAATTATGCTGCTGGAAACTGTATGTAACAAATGATTTATTTAAGGTATGCTTTGAAAGTGTACAGAAAATGCTAAGAAGGCAAATAAGTATAAAAAATGGCTTAGCCCCATCTCACAAGAAATTCTGCATCTTGTAAATTTAGGGTACCTGCTGGTGTCTGTTTGCAGTTTATATTTAGCTTTTCAAGGACCAAAAAAAGAAGCTTTTGCTCTCCTAACATTGGTAATTATCTCTAATTATAGGAAGCGTTCTCTATGTGTATGTCAAACAGCCCATGTTTTTTATTTCTGTTGGTTGCATATGTTAACTGGTGCTGTGCTTCCAAGCATCTGTTGGATTTAGATCATTAGCATCTCTACCAATATAGCAGTCAATGAGACCATAAGACTGTCTGCCTGCTGATAACCATGAGAAGATAAAACAAAAAACAAAAAAAACCACACAAACTCATTTGTTTTTCATTTCCAGTCAGAATCCTATCAGTGAAACAGCTCAGTATTCAGTCAGAGAATATGCACTGTTACAAAGTAAAATACGCAAAGTCAAGTTCAGGATGAATTTCTAGAATCTGAATGTGTTTTCTCAAGATCTACTACTGTAAAAATTACAAAAATGTTATTTGGGTTTGTTTTCATTCAGTAGATGCATATTTCTTGACACATCCAAATTCAGGGAATATGAATGTTTCCTCATTTCAGAATGACCAGGGTTTTTCAGAGCAGAAAAAAAGAGAGATTCTAGAACTTAATAGGAAAGAACTGAGAGGCATAAAAGTAGGTATCAGGAATGTAGCAGGACATCCCATGATTGACTTCATAATGAGGGTCAGTTCACATAAACTCAAAAGTAAGGCTGCATCAACTTACCTCTCCCTGTTGGTCCTGGGCCTGAACTTTCCCTCTATTCCAATATTTATAAGACCATTCACTCTGACTGGTATTGTTGATATAACTCAAAACAGAACGGAAAAGTGTTAAAGCACCAACACTTTTTCAGGCTTAAACATTCAGATTTAAAATATATATAATATATTCCATGAAAAATAAATGAACAATTGAGGTACAATTTTGATCAGCTGTCTTCTAACCAGTTGAGCTGTGAGTTGGAATTATTGCATTAAAGACCTGTAAGTTGGAGTTATTGCATTAAAGATTTCATTTATTCACTCCTCCTTCTATCCATATCCATGCTCTTCAACTGTGACATTAGGGTTGATCATGTGGTTTGCATTGATTGCAAGAATGTTAGCAAATATGATGCAAGAAGATGTTCAAGAAACATCTGTGTTCTTCTGCTTGCTGTATTTGTCTTCTGTCATCACTGTGAGAAAGTTTTGCTTGGGCCAGCTTACTGCAGGATGTGACATATGGAACAAAACTGAGATTTCTCCCCAATTGGTCCAGCCGAGGCTATCCTAAGATGAGTCAACAGCCAGCCAGTCTCTGAAAATGCGGGTGATTCTAATCAAGAGCTACCTAGCTAACTCACAGCTTATCACAGACAGATGAACAAGTTCAGTCAAAATTGGTTGAGTCCAGTCCAGATCAATTTATCTCTGCAGACATCAACTAAACTAATGATAATTTTTGCTTGATACTCAAATATTTGGTTGTATGTTATGCAATATTATTGTGGCAATAGATAGACTTTCGTGAAAATAATGGGAATCATGTTCAGAAGATTTCCTGCATCCTGGAATCTCCATCTGTATTCAAGGTGGCTAGTCTTTACAGATACTTTGTACAATTACTTTAAAAATGTGTAGACCTGGCTGGGTCAACATCATACTGGCATCTTTACTCCTGCCTGCTCACACATCCCTGGAAAGTGATTTACACATGTCACAAGTGGCATCCATATTCTGCACTCAACCCACCCCAGTTGAGATGGTTATGTCAAATTCCAAGATAGGTGGTGGTAGGCATTATGTCTTCAACAGATACTGGCAGGCAAGAGAACTCATGCCAGGGAATATCCAGAGCAGGGTCTGGATAGAATGTAGCCCTCTGTAAATGTGTATGTTAGTTGGTAACTCTGTTTGTATGCTTTCTTCAGTGCATATAGTACCCTGTGGAGATGAGAGTTTAAATAGAAGTAGGATCTTTCTGCTGCTCCAGGTAGGAAACTATGGGACTCCACACACCCATTCTCATTTAATTTAATTAAGTCTGTAATGTGAATTGTGCCCTGTAAATGTAGAAGCCCTGTGCAGTGCACAAATGGAGAGACTGGTGTATAGCAGGCTACCTGTGAAACCCGTGATTCCATAATTGGTGAGGTTTTGCTCTATAAAAGGTGCTTATTTTTTCTGTTCATTATACTGCAGGAATTTATTGACCTTCTATTGTGCCTGGGAGTGCAAAGATAAACAAGGCACTATATCTGCCCTCAAGGATTTCAAAGCCTAATCAAGAGAAAATGCAAAACACATTTTTATATAGAATTAAGGTGGTCTTTTTGAATAATAATCGAAGCACTGTAGAGAAACAGAACAATCAGTTGTTTGGTATGGGGATACAGGTGGAGTTCATAGAAGGATTCACAGTGTACAATTTTTTTAAATGAGTAGACTAAGTAGAAGTTATTTAAGAAGACAAAAGAAAGGAGGGAAAAATACTTCCTAGAGATAGGGAACAGCAAGATTATTTAAATAACTGCACAGACATAATAAAGATCAGTAAATTCAATGGTGACATGAGTCAGGGCTTCAAAAGAGATGGAGAAGGGGTAGGAAGTTAAGAGAACATAGAGGATTATAGGAGACATGGAAAGGAGTTTGACTTTATCCTGTAAGCCATGAATAAATATATAAAACAGAGAAGTACCATGACCAGATTTGAATGTTAGAAATGTCACTCAGGTAGTAGTAGAGAATGGGCTTGCAGGGAGAGAAAGACCATGCTAATAGTTTAGATAAGTGCTACCTATATGGTAGCCACTAGTTGTGTGTGGCTACTTTGTACTTAAACATGGTAGTCAGAATTGACATATGCTATCAGTGGAAAATACCCACTGGGTACCAACAAAAAATTAAATAATGTAAAGTGTCTTATTAATAATATTTGATACTAAGTATATTATAAAATATCATTTTTTATATGTTTGGTTAAACAAAATATACTATTAAGAGTAACTTCACATGTTTTCTTTTAATTTGTTTAATGTGGCTACCAGAAATTTTAAAATTATGAATGTGGCTCACATAATATTCCAGTAGGTATCTAAGTGTTACATAAGTGATGGCCTACATTATAACTATGGCATAAAGATAGAGAGAAGGTTGGACAACTACTAAAGGAATGGAGACTGACAAGGATTTATGTAACATTGAGAGAGATGGAGAAGTCTAGAATTGCTCTGAGACTACTGACTTGATTTACAAGGGACGAGTTGTCAAACAAGTGAGTTCAGTAAGCAGGATATAGAACTCAAAAAGGAGAGTAGAAACTGAAGAAATGAATTTAGTGGTGAATATGTTGAGTATAGGATTTGAATTTCTAACAGGTAGAGGTGGCAAATAAACAATCTACACATTTCTAACATTTAGAACAAAGATTGTGTCTAGAAATACTTAGGTTATTAACCTATGGAAGAGAAAGTAAATCATAAGCATGGGTGATATTGCCTCAGAAAAGAAGCGTGGAGAGAAAGAGATGTAAACCATGAGATCTGGAGAATGTAAAAACTTAAAGGGAACAGAGAGGTAGAGGAACCCCTTAAACTAAGTCAGAAATATTAGGTGACTTTGAAGATGGTGGTTGATGAAATTAGCAGGAGAATGTATCAAGAATAAAGGAAACTGAGCATTTTCTTATGGTAAAAGATACGTCATGTAAAAGTAAGACATGGATAGTCTTTGGATTTGAAAATTAGCACTCCATTGTTGAGCTTATTCTGATTCTGAGGATTTGTATCAACATTAAAAAACATTTTTTTAAACTCAGCATTAGTTATAGCTTTCACCTTCTGTTAACTTCAGTTTGTCTTCCTCTCAATTGCTATTATTCTAGCAAAAATTTCAAAATGTAGTTTCTAATAACAAATCTATGACTTGATTCTGGGGTAAAGTACGCAAGAATTCCACATTATTTTATTCTTGTGACTCACCAAACAGTTTGGTTATTTCTTTAATTTATATAAATTATCTATAATATCCAATGTCCTTTTATGTTCAAATTTGAATTGTTGCTGGCTGTCCTTTTGCCAGGACTGTCCTCTCTAGCTATCACAATAGCCTTATTTTTTCCCAGGCAGTTGCCTTAGATTGAGTTAATTCAGAAACAGTCCTTGAGATGAGGATTTGTGTCCAAACAATTTATTAAGAATGAGTTCTGAGAGGCAAACAGTAAGTGAGAAGGGAAAGCAGGACAAGGAACAGGAGGAAGCAAAGCAAGAGTACAATCTCAGGTGACGTCCTACAGAGACCTCCTTCAGCCTTATTCCATGGGAGGATTCTGGTATGTAAGTTATACCTCTGTGTTCCTCAGACCATTGGATGCCCCAGGAGAATGTGAAGTACCAGGCATTTCTGGTTTGTGAGGGTCAAGTGGCTCCAGGAGACTAGGGGAAGTCTTCTCACAAAGAACCACAGTTGCTAACTGGTGGAAGTGAAAGCACACAGAAGAAGGAGGCACAAGAATGGACAAAGGGATTCAATAGGTCTAGGTCAAACCGCAACCATACCTCCCTAGGTAACACAATAGCCTTATATTTTTCTGGGAAGGTGACTTAGAGTTACCTTAGAAAGGTTTCATCTTACTTATATTTATATCTCTAGCACCCAGCCCAGATTCCATCCTAAAACCCCCTAAGAGCAGCAATATTAATGCTGCTCCTGGTGGAGGTAACCCAGAAACTCTACTTCCCCACTCTATCATTCAACCTTAGCCATGTTTTTGTTGTTGTTGTTGTTTTTCATCTGCTCTTGCTAAGGCTCTGATTCTTTCTCTGTGAAACCCACTTATGGCCACCATCCTTCCACCACCTGTCAAAGTATTCTTTGACCATCCTTTAAGAACGTAAGTCTCTACTGGTCATTTGGGGCATTGTACCTCCTGAATTCTACTCTAGAACTGGAAGCTGTATTTAGCACCATCAAAGCCACTGACACCAACAGCTGTTTTTCATGAAATCTAGTTATCCCTTTAGCCAGGTGAAAATTGATCCACTCCAATTAAATTTATGGGGCTTTTGTAGTTATTTCTGAGTGCCTACTGTGTGCCTGAAAGATTGTTGCATTTTGAAGATGAATAAAATAGTCTTTATCTTCAAGCTTGCAGTCTACTGTCAAATTTATACATTTGAATATGCAATTAAAGAATGATGTAATAGCAATCTTTGTGAGCAGTGTGGCTTGAGAATGTGGAAAAATGAGAAACTAACTTTGCCTGATAAATGTGGAAGGTCTTAGAGTAGATTATTAATTTCACTGTAGCTTGAAGATAAGTGAGTTGAAAAAAGCATTTGCAAGAAATGAGAGTTTGTGCAAAGGCACAAAGGCAAGAAAGACAAAGGGTTGTAGAACACTAAAACCACTTTATTATGGCTAGAAGAGTGTTAGGACATAATTATAATAGATCGCCTCCAAGGCATCTCTTCATCTTACAACTCTAAAGTGTAGGCTGCTTATTATTTCTTCACAGTCTGTAACACTCTCTCTTCTCAGTGTCACTTCCCCACCTTTATTATTCCATCCTCTCAGAACAAATCCTGGTCCTTGTTGATACCTACTAGCCACCTCACCATCCTCTCACATGAAGGCTTTGATCCTGAATCACAGCCTCCCTTTTGTCCCCTAAGTCTGTGATTATTCTTGGAAAGTTTAAGGACTTTGTGCTTATCCACAGCACACTGGCCTCTCAGCTATTGACTAGTGTCAAGGATCTTACTTCTTATAAACCCTAATACAAAAAGAGCTTTTGTTTTTAATTTTAAGAATAATAATTCCCCAAATTGTGAAAATCCTATTTCTCATGTTGTAGCAAGCATATCAGTCTATTTTCCTTCATTCCCCTTAGCTCCTCTTAGAAAATGTATTTCAGCCTAGAGTGTCTTAAATTTTGGCATCAGGTCCTATGACCCTACCCTTACTGACCATAACTTTTTCTTTTTTTCAAATGAAATGGAACTGACTCAAGCCAACCAATCCATTGCCAGCCAGCAGGCAATCAGAATACCTGTCCAGATTCTGAATTAAGGGGGTAATCACTGTATCTGGAAGACATTGAGCACTGGAACTGAGAGATCTGGTAAAGTAATATCCAGAATCAGTACTACGGCAAGCCGAAAACTTTGTGCATGCCAAAATTATGAAAGAACAAACCTTAAAACTTTTCCAACAAGGGTGGCCTTCAGAGAGGACAATGGAACAGATGTAATAAAGACACACAGAGAGAAAACTCTTTGGTAATAAAGTGGAAGAGAAAATTTGAGAGAATACATCTTTGATAACTTCCTATTCTTTGGGAGTCTCAGTAATATATTCTGCAATTGAGTTCTGTGAGGTTCTTCGATATTTTATAATAAATTCTTTGTTCACTTGAACTCATCTTAGTGAACTTCTGCTTTTGCCTCAAAATAATGTCTTGTTAATAAAGACAGTACTTCTGTTTCCTTCACTACGCTCAGATTTGTGAGACACATATATAACTGATTGAGAAGCTTCATCAGACCCATTTATGCTAGATGAAAAAAGCATTAAAAACTAATGATGGAATTTTAGCCATACAGCTCCCAAATAAATTTCTTTTTTCCTGTGAGTCCTAAAACTAGGAAATTTATCATTTTGATCATTTAGAGAGCAAAATTATCATCCTTTAAAAGTTTAATTATAAATAAATATTCTTCATGTAATGTAATGACTGTGTCTTGTGAGTGCCTAATCTATGAGTGTGCGAAATTATGGGTACCAATGATATAATTTTTAGGTTTATAATATAAAAATAATCTAATAAGTAAATATTTTAACACTTCATTTGAAAATAAGAAATAATGTTTACTTAGAAGTTTATCAAGTATTTGATTTAGTAGAATATGGATCTGCAAGCCATGACCTATAGGCAAAATCTAGCTTGCCCCTTTTTTGCAATTTTATTGGAACACAGCCACATTCATTCTATCTATTGTCTATGCTACTTTTGTGCTACAGTGGCAAAGTTGAGTAATCACAACAAAGATCATATGGGCCACAAAGCCTAAAGTATTTGCTACCTAATCCCATACAGAAGAAACAGAAAAAAAAAAAAACCACAATGCTTACCCCTGGTATAGACATAGGGGATACATAATTTATCAACTTAACAAAATAGGCTAAACATCAGATATTAAACTTATGTGAGACTTAAATTTCTATATCTATACTGAGTTATACACTTACAAAATGTTCAAACTTCTTCTAGGTGATAACTGAAATAAACTTTTTTTCTGCACAGAATTATGATAAACAGTGAAAGATGGGTAAGTTTGAATAGAAAACATCTGTAATAATAATAATAACATGGTATTTTATTATCTAGAATGAATAATTTTAACAAAACAAAGAAATCAGTTCACAGAAATAAAATTCATTAGGGAAATTAGAAATGAAGAAAACGAGATTGTATTTAAAAGTATAGATGGCTTCAAAGACATGGGAAAAATAGTAAAATAACAATTGTCTAAATTTAAAATAGGAATATCAATTGAATGGAAAGTAGGCTAGAGTACTAAAAAGGAGAGCAAATATATTTCACAATTAAAATTAAGGCCAAATTGTTTAGAAATATAAAGTTGTGAAAGTGAAGAGGCAAACTAAAATATCAACTTTATGTTTCTAAAATCATGAATAGCATCAAAAAAGAAAATATCACTGAAGAAAACATACATTAACAGCATGTTAAATAAAGCACACCATCATTATATTAATAAGCTGAAAGAACGGTTCTTCAGGCATGATACATTACAATGTTCTATTAATTGTTCTCTTTGCCTCCAAATTCACTCTCCTCCAACATATAGATGATATGTTTGCTATTGTTTTGCACGTCACTCTTCCTCATCAAAATCTTCAATGACTCCCCGTTGAACCGTGGTATTTTAGAACTAAAAGCATCATTAAGTCCATCAGTTCCACTAATCGTTATCTTACACATGACAGCAATGAGAAACATCAGGTGCAATAGATTATCTATGTGGTATAACTGAACAATGAACGTTAAAATCGAATCCTGAGCTCCCTAACAACCAGGTCAGTGTTTTTCTGCCACAGTGAGCTTTCTGCAACACAGCTCCCTTTGATCTTCACTTTCATTGATCTATTATTTGAAAACACTGCTCTAGATAGACTAGTTTTCTAGGTTGCTGGTACAATAGCATGTTTGGCTGTAAGAGTCACACACTGTCTATATTTTTCTGCATTTTATCTTTCTTTCAAGATAAGATATGGTGAAGAACTGTGCACAATGTCTATTACATAGAAAGCACTAGTGAAGTTAACTATATTTAAAGACAAAATATAAAGCCCCATTCTTCCTCTATGAAGCTCTGTGATCTCCCTCCTTTCTAAGTTTCTTTAGAAAATGTGGCCTGATGTATTCATTTGACTTTTGGCACTTGCTCCCCTGTATTACATTTTGTTTTTTTTGTCTAGTTATAAGTCTGGTGTTATCCAACTAGATTGTGATTCCTTAATGAAGAATATGATGTGTAACACTCTAAACATAACAACTGCTCAGTAAATGCTTATTGAATACAATACAGATTAAAAGTGTGCTTTTAAACTCCACAATAATCACTATATAGTTGGTTGTGATAGCATGATAATGAACTGGAAAATAAAGAAATTACTCAAAGAATACTCTAAAAATAGTGTTTATCTACATGTAAAAATATCTTTAGTATATTTGAGAGCAAACAAAACCATAAAAGGTAATCTGCTTATTCAGTTGGAATATTGTTTTTATTTTTATTTATTTAATATATATATATATTTTTTTTTTTTGAGATGAGGTCTCACTCTGTTGCCCAGGCTGGAGTGCAGTGGTGTGATCTTGGCTTACTGCATCCTCCGCCTCCCGAATTCAAGCAATTCTCCTGCCTCAGCCTCCCGGGTAGCTGGGGTTACAGGTGTGTGCCACCACACCCTGCTAATATTTGTATTTTTAGTAGAGACAGGGTTTCAGCATGTTGGCCAGGCTGGTCTCAAACTCCTGACCTCAGGTGATCCGCCCACCTTTGCCTCCCAAAGTGCTGAGATTACAGGCGTGAGCCACCACGTCTGGCAGAATATTATTTTTATTACAGGGATAGCTAATAGACATTGTGATTCAATTCCAGACCACTGCAATAAAGTGAATACTACAATAAAGCAAGTCACATGAATTTGTTATATATCTGGTGCATCTAAAGGTTGTGTCTATACTATGGTGTATTCTACTAAGTGTGCAATAGTATTATGTATAAATATATATATAAATACCTATAAGTACTGTATTGTGAAAAAAACGCTAATGATTATTTGAGACTTCAGTGAATCATAACCTTCTTGCTGGTGGTGGATCTTGCCTCAATATGAATGGCTGCTGACCGATCGGGGTGGTGGTTGCTGAAGGTTGGCGTGGCTGAGACAATTTATTAAAATAAGACAATTAAGTTTGCCACATCAAATGACACTTCCTTTTAAGAAAGACCTCTCTTTAGCATGCAATGCTATGTGATAGTATTTTATCCACAGTAGAACTTCATTCAAAGTGGAGTCAAAATCTGCTACTTCTTTATCAAGTAAGATCATGTAGTATTCTAAATTCTTTGTTTTAATTTTAACACTGTTCACAACATCTTCACTGGGAGTAGAATTCATCTCAAGAAACCGCATTCTTTGCTAATCCATGAATAACAACTCATCTATTCAGGTTTGATCAGGAGATTCCATCAATTCAGTCAAATCTTCTAACCTCACTCCTAATTCTAGTTCTCTTGCTGTTTCCACCACATATGTGTGACCTCCTCCACTGAAGTCCTGAATCTCTTAAAGTCACCCATGAGGGTTGGAATCAACCTCTTCCAAACTCTTATTAATGTTGACCTTTTTGACCTCCTCCCATGAATCATAAATGTTCTTAATGGCATCTAGAATGGTGAATCCTTTCCAGAAGGTTTTCAATTTGCTTTTCCCAGATCCATCAGTACAATCACTATGTATGGCAGCTACAATCTTATGAAATTTATTTCTTTTTTTTTTATTATTATTATACTTTGAGTTCTAGGGTACATGTGCATAACGTGCAGGTTTGTTACATATGTATACTTGTGCCATGTTGGTGTGCTGCAACCATCAACTCGTCAGCACCCATCAACTCGTCATTTACATCAGGTATAACTCCCA